>NC_048224.1:13969080-14067711 GCF_002007445.2 Ailuropoda melanoleuca
TTTATTTATTTATTTATTTATTTATTTATTTCAGAGAGAGTGAGAGAGAGAAATGGTGCACACAAGTGGGAGGAGGGGCAGAGGGAGAGTAAGAGGCAGAGAACCTCAAGCAGACTCCACGCTGAGTACAGAGCTGACATGCGACTCAATCTCATGACCCTGAGATCATGGCCTGAGCCGAAACCAAGAGTCAGACGCTTAACTGACTGCACCACCCAGGCGCCCCTTGTCCCCTATTTAAATCAATGGCTCCTGCTCTCCTCTGAGTTATTCTGACTCTGCCTTCAACATCTTTGACTCCTCCTCTCCCTTTATATTTAATTGGCTTCCAAGGCTTATTGATTCTATCTCCACAATATCTTTCAATTTCCTGCAATCTATTGTCACTATATAAAGAAGGTACTTTGGGGGTATCTACCCAGCTCAAAGTGACCCATGATCTTCAATCCTTCACTCACAGGAGGGGTTTCAGGAAGCTATGCTCATTGCCTGCCCCTATGTCCAAAGTTGCTTTGGTACTGATCAAAGCTGTGCCAGTTACATTCTGTCTTTTAGGAATTTGGAATTAGGACTGAGAAATCTGAATTCACTTTAGATTAATATCTTGAACATAGAATATGTAAAAACTGTTGAGTTCTGAGACATTGCATTTCAACTAGGTGGAGTGGCTAGCAGGAAAAGATAGGCTTAGAGAAAGGGATGAGTCATTTAGAGGGAAATAGGAGCCAGTAACTCAGAATCCAGAGCAAAGGATCCCTGGTTCCTGACTTCCTAGCAACAAGTTCCTTTCGATTCCTGAAGTCTGGCCGAATGCCTGTCCTGTGGGGTATGCTTTTATGTTTGTATAACCTTTTAAGAAAAATCTCTTGATTTCTTCGTGTGCTTTCTCTAGCTCCTGGCTTTCTGTTATTTGTGGGGTTGTGTGTTAAAACGGATTTTGTTCTGTCTCTGTTTCAGCCAAGGCAAGATAATAGATGCTATATTTCACTGTTAGTTGAGAGAGGAACCTCTCATGTCTGCAAACTTTTGACACAACTTTTGAATGCCTGCACTCACATTAGGCTATAAAAAAGCTGAAAGAGTAGAGAGCAAGAGAGAATTTGTGGGAGGCATTCCAACCTTCTAACATTGGGGGCTCTTAATTTCTAACAAGCCTTGGTGGGACCTGGCTATGTGTTCATTTGAAAAGGGGGCCTGTCCAGGAAAGAATGCCTGCAGGGCATTGTCAGAGACCGAGGGAAGATCTAGACCGGCCAGGCAGAGAAAAAGGCACTACTGTGTCAAGACCCCGCAGCTTAACTGCAGCTCAGGCACAAATTTTGTGCTTGAAAACTAGCAATTACGGGCCTCTGTGTTCTGCTTTTTCTGTTCTGTCTTTCTCAACTTAATATCCGATGCTCGCTGAAACAACAGACTTAGCTATGAAGCCGGCTCACTTTGCCAATGGGTTGGTTCCCACCATCTGGCCAAGATGTCCAGTGGGAGGTACGTAAGAAACATAAGTGTGACATTCCAGTCTTCTCTTCTGGCCAGAACTTAGTTGCCTGGTGCCATCTATCTCAAGGGAGACTAGGAAATATTGACGTTAGCTGAGCTGCTAGTGAATCAGCTAATACCCTCGAGTTCTCTTGCTAATAAAGGGAGGAGAGAGCAAATACTGACACCAATTGGTCCTCTCACCCACGATTCTCTTACTAATTCAATTGGCCCTTCATATTGATTATTCTCATTGAGTACAATTTGCTCATTTTACTTGTCTTCTCAAAAAGTTTCAATTAGCTCCACACCTACGAATAAAGTTCAAACTCAATTCCTCTTAAAAATAATTCTTAGTGCTTTATTAGACAAATACACCGTAGACGTAACTATCCATTGTTCTACTTTTAAACATTTGTATATTTTCCTTTCTTTTGATATTATGAGCAATGTTGCCTTAATATCCTTATAGTTAGCAACACTGTGTTTGTCACATCTAAAAGGACATTTAAAAAATTTCACTCGTAGTCCCATATGGCACTTAACATATAGCATAAGATACAGGTTTACTAAATATTTGCTCAGTAAGTTATAAATGAACCAACTCAGCCATGGAAAAGTGAGTTAGGAGCTGAAGAACGTCAGATTTATGAATTAAGTTCAAATAATTAAGCAAGTTCTAACAGAGAGCATCAAAAGTCAAACAAGAAAGAAAGGGAAGTAAGACCACTAAAGGGACTGAATAATTCAATTCAACTGTGGTAGTTCAGGCCACACCAGCTGCTATAAGAAATGAACCCCAAAATATCAATGGCTTAACATAAAATAAGCCTTTCTTACTCAAGTAATAGTTTAATACTGATCTTCATGTTTGGAGAGAGGAAGAAGGTGGAGGTGGGGTGGTTATTCAGAAGCCAGGTTGAGAGAGGCTCTATTGTCTTCGACAAGTGTCTTTCAAGGTCATTCTGGGTGATACTATCCAGCTAGAAGAGAGGGAAAAGAGGAATGGTGAAAAAAGGCGCACCTGCTTCCTAACAGCCTTAGCCCGGAATTAACTAATTAAATGGCTCTGTTTAGATGAAAGAGGGGCTAGAATGAGTAGTCCCTGGATGGACAGCTTTGTCCCAGCAGCAACCTTACACCAAGGAAAGGAGCACAAAATAAATCTTTGGAAGGTAGCCATCTGTCTTTCCCATATCAGCATTAGATGAGTGATCAAAAAATATCTTGAAATTGGAATAGATCACATACGTGGAGGGAAGAGGGATTGGATGGGGTGTACTTGCTCGTCTCCCCCATTCTACTTCTCTCTCACCAAAAAAGTGCTCATATTTTCTTTTTTGCCTCTAAAATTTACCAACAGTCTCAACAATAGACTCTTTCTTCTACTTAATGCTTCGACTGAAAATAAATGCAAGAGCAGATAACCTCTGAATTTAAATTTTCTGAATTCAAGAGTCATCGTTGTAAAGTGAAGAAAGCCTGGGCTTTTGAATCACGTGAATTTTGGGCTTAAATCTCAGCTAGCTTACTGCTAAATAGGTGTTTTTGGTAAACATAATTCAACATCTCTCAGCCTCAATTTGCCCATTTGTAAAATAGGGATGAGCATTTGGTTGGCATGAGACAATAAATTTAAAATGCTTGGTTTCAGACCGGTTTGCCCCTTTAAAAAAAAAAGATTTATTTATTTTAGAGAAAGAGAGATTGTGCAAGTGAGTGGGGGCGGTGATGCGGAGGGGAAGGGAGAGAGAATTTCAATCAGACCCCCCGCTGAGCATGGAGCCTGACGTGGGGCTTGATCTCATGACCCTGAGACCATGACCTGAGCCAAAATCAAGAGTTGAATGCTTAACCAGCTGAGCCATCCAGGTGCCCCAGACTGGTTTGCCTTTTTAAGGACTCAATCCCACCCAGACTGGATGTGCTAGGCAATCTTCTACAATGTTCAAGAGTTTATTTTCCCACTTCACCCTCTCGCGTGTATTCCATAACTGATTCCTTTTTGTAGTCTTTCTCTTCCCCCTGATAAGTGATCCTGTCATTCATTCTACTCTTTTCATCAGATCCCTCTAGCCCAATGCCAAACCTAACTTCTCTCTGCTAAGACAACCTTCATCATCTAAGTTTGTTTTTATCTCTATTCCAGCCAAATTCACTCGTGATCTCCTCTGAGTAATTCTCCTCTTAACTTAATCTGGACCCTGGAATTCCCTTTCTTATAAACTCCCTTCTTGAATTTCCCTGTTGGATTTATAAAGCAAATCAATATATACTTATTCCCTTCCTCTGATTTAATTCCAAAGCCCCTAAAACTATTGTTCTGCTCTCTGCCCTCGTTCCATTCCGACCCTTCTCTTGTAGCCTACAAAGAATTCCTTGCTAGACTGCACACACTTATGCTCTGCTAAGGATGTCATGCAGGGAATTCATTGAAAGTCCTTTTGCATGTCATTCTAAGAAACACAATTCTTACCCAGATCATCCTGTTGTAAACTTGCCCTTAAAAATGGTCAATGTAGTATCAACTTTCACACCATCATCTTTCTGATTGCTTTATATCGATAGACAAGTAAACACAGGCATTGCTGTCATGGGCACAGTAACAAGTCCCAGCCTACATCCAGCTTTTCCCTCCACTCTTTTCTCTTTCTTTCATCTACTAGCTGCAGAGGGCAGAGAATAAGTCTCAGAATGGGGACTGCACTAACAAATATCCTGGGCTTGGCTTGGTGTTCCTCACTTTCATCTCCTAGCATCCCCCCTTTATTGTTTTTAAGAATTTTTTTTTTATTTGAGAGAGAGAGCACGAACAAGGGGGAGCGGCAGGCAGAGGGAGAAGGACAAGCAGGCTCCCCGATGAACAGGGAACACGATGGGCAAACTCAATCCCAGGACTCTGAGATCATGACCTGAGCAGAAGGCAGCTGCTTAACCCACTGAGCCACCCAGGTGTCCCTCATCTCCTAGTGTCGTCCTTGCCTCAAACCATGTTTCTAATGCAAACAGTGTGTTCCATTTGGAACTTCAAATACAGTGGTAAACTGTGGTCACTGCACAGAAAAGTGCACGGAGCAGACGCTTGCTCTTCTTTCTGGCTAGCCAGCAATCAAAACCCCGTTTCATTTTGGGGAACCCCCTCCCCTACTGTATGTACCTTCATAGAAGGTAGGCACACAGGCCTAGATGTTTCTTATTTATCTATTTAGATTTATTTATTCATTTGAGGGAGAGAGAGCAGGGCGGGGAGGGGCAGAGGGGGAGCAGAGAGAGTCTTAGGCAGACTCTGCACTGCGCACGGAGCCCCTTGCAGAGCTCGATCTCACGACCCTGAGATCAGGACCTGAGCCAAAATCAAGAGTCAGGCTCTAACTGACTGTGCCCCCCAGGTGCTCCTAGATGTTTCTTTTTTTAAACAACCCCCGGACAGCTAGGGCATGTGATTGAGGCTTGACTGATCAGATGCTCCCCCCTGGGACTTTAGACCTTGAGGGATGACACAAAGACTCCAAGATATTCACCGGGGTTGCGATCAGTGACGTTACTAGAACCGCAGCGGCAGCAGCTGCTCCCCACAGGGGGCCAGGCTGTGAGTGCCAACGCCACTGCCCTCGCCAGTCTCTTCCTCTGGCTTGACTATGACTGTCTCAGTATTTTCTGAAACTAATCCTTTAGCATTCCCGTCTATACAGTAAGCTACTTGATAGCCTTCCAATTAATTTCTTTTCTGTGCCCGCTAGCCAAAGTAAGTTTTTGTGTTTATAACCAAGAACTTCAATTGGTTGGTGTATGATGTCTGATGTAGGAGATTTCATGACACAGCAAAAAAAAGAGCACTAATTTCCAGTTATCGAATCGGAGCTTTCATCCGGGCTCTGCCACGTACTAGCTATGTATTTTTGGGCAAGTCACTTAATATGCTTCCTTCTTCATTTATAGCACAGAAATAATAAAGCCTTTTCTAAATGTCCCCTCTAGTAGGTTTTGTTTAATGTCCCTTCTCCCTGACTCATGTAAGAATTCTATGCAAAAGGACCCTATTATGAGTGGTGTTCAAAGATTTTGTTCCAAAATGCCCAACTTCTCCCTCGGACAACTGTTATTCTTTTATACAATATTTGGTAGGTACTGCACTCTCTCTTCCCTGAGCTTTCCCCTCCAGTACCTTCCATCTTCAATACCCAAATGTTTGCCTCTGCTTCTTGTCCTATGACGTGGACTCCCAAGTATTATTCATACTCTCTGAGAAAAATACTCGCAAGCATGGACTTACCAGCAGTAGGTGACCTCTTAGTTCGGAAAACCACGGGATCCCCTTTTTCATCTTCTGCTTCCAATTGGGAGAATCCCAAAATTCCCCCATACAGAGCATAGTGTCAGTGAAGATAATTCAAGTGGAAAAGCCTACTGATCTGTGAGACAGTATGTGATAACCATCCCTTAACAGTGCGTTCTCGAAGAACTTCGACTCTCAATGTAGTATCCCCCCACCCATTGAATGGGGACTGGCCCTGTGTAACCAATAGAACATGGCAGAGGGGACATGTGACTTTTGAGGCTAGGTCATGAGAAGACTCGAGGCTTCCACTGGGTGCTGTTAGAATGCTTCATAAGGGGAAGCCAGTCACCATGAAAGAAGTCTGCCTACTCCGGGATCGCCAGGCTGTAAGAAACCCACACTAGCCACCTGAAGAAGCTGCCAGGAGAGAGAAAGAGATTTAGCCAATTCTTATTTGTCCCTGCCATCTCAGTCCAGGAGTCCCACGTGTGGGTAAAGGAGACACCTTGTACATTCAAACCCAGCAGACAACATGTGGAGAACTGAGAAACACAGATGACAACATACACCCCGAGTGGAGCCAGTCCAGCCTTTCCAGCTGAGACCCCAAAATCCCAGAGCAGAAATGAGCTGTTCTCTCTGTGCCCTGCCTGAGTATTTGACCCGCAGAATTATGAGCATAATAAAGTAGGTATTGTTTTATGCTATTAAGACTTGATGTGATTCATTATGTAGCAATAGATGACCAAAATACACTGCGTGTTTTTTATTATGAATAAAGTCTTCACTCGAGCGGAGTTCTCTTGCGACAGTTAACGGTGAATGGAAAAGGCTCCACTTTGCAAGACCCACTAACATGCCTCAGCGTGGCTAGCAGTCACGTGGCTCAGGTGCCACCACACCCACTGAAGACTTTGCTAATCGATCCCCGAAGTTTGTCCCACGGAGAGCACCCTTGATCTCCTGTCATTGCGGGGGTCTATGCAGCCAATGCTGTGGGTACACGTGATGGAACCCCGTCTCAGACCTTCACCCTTTCTTCTTCTCGTTCTTTAAAAGACCTCTGGATTGAAAATAAATGCAAGTTACTAATACTACATCTTCAAGATGAGGCTTGAGTTTTTTTCTTCTGTGGACTTAATTTTACATCAATCTGTCATCTAAAAAGATGCAGTCAATTAAGAATATTTCAAAAAATCCTAATAAATGTGTTGATTGGATGAAAAAGGTTATAAAAATGTGTGTCATAAGAAGCCTATTGAATACATATAAATATACGTAACATATATACATATAATGATAACAGAATATAAGCAAGTAGTGTGGGACTGCAAATAATGGAAACTTTCTGTATTATGCTTTTCCATTTTTTCCCAATTTCCTACAAAAGTACATAATCGGAAAATAAAATAAAATGCAACCATAGACACCCAGCCTATCTAAAAAAAAATCTAGCATTAAATAATGGGTACAAAATGGGCACCCACCAATCTGACGCATACCTGGTGGGTATTAGAACCTTGATCATAGAAATTGCTACTTCTTCAGAGATGGCCAAAGACAGGTTATTTTCTAGATAGTGCCTCTGCCAGTGCCCGAAAGAAATCAGGAACTTAAGGTATTGATGAACTATACTATACATTTACTCCTAAGGGAACATCAACTCCTCAATTTATGGAATTTGGGGGATCCCCGAAGCCCTCTCGTATTTACCACTGTGTCAGGGTCCTGGAAAGAGAGAACAGACCAAAAAAATATTATTACTCTAGTTTTGAGAACTGAAATGGCAATAAGGGTGTTTCAAAAGTGCTGATTGCAGGAGGAAGCTCCCAGCACTGAGGCTGGGGAAGGAGAGAGCAGGTGGGGATTATCAGAAGTTAGCTGCTTACGGGGACGGAACTAGAGAGTATTATGTTCAGCGAAATAAGTCAGTCAGAGAAAGACAATTATCATATGATTTCACTCATAGGAGGAACTTAAGAAACAAAACAAGACGAACATGGGGGAAGGGAAGGAAAAGTAAAATAAGATGAAAACAGAGAGGGAGAAAAACCATAAGAGACTCTTAATCATAGGAAACAAACCGAGGATTACTGGAGGGGAGGTGGGTGGGGGGATGGGGGAACTGGTGAGGGGCATTAAGGAGGGCACTTGATGTGATGTCATGAGCACTGGGTGTCATATGCAACCGATGAATCACTGACCTCTACCTCTGAAACTAATAATACTCTACATGTTAACTAAATTGAATTTAAATAAAAAATTAAAAAAAAAAGAAGTTAGCAGCTTAGAGGGGGGCCCTCTAAGACCCAAGCCCCTGGTGCTGGTGTCTCAAGGGTCCAAGGAGGACCGTCGCAGCTCTGAGGCTCGGGTGTCGGAGGAGGCAGCAGGAGCATACTCACGCTGGAACCCTGGGCGGGTGAAGGCTGGGTCTAGCCAGGTGGGAAAATTGCAGATTGGAGCCAAGTGCTTCTACTGAACGGAACGAGAGGCTGCTTTGATGTGGAGAATCAGTTCCGACAGGAGCAGCCAACACGCACAAAGGAGTCTGTCCCCTTCTCCTGCTCCAGCCTTTCCGTCTCCCTGTGGGGCTCCCTGTTGTCAGAGCTGGGGAAGGAGAATGGAGGTTTGCAGGGGCCCAGTGCCAGCACTGTGCACAGACGATACACGTGTGGAGAAACGCTAACGTCCAGCTGCCCTGTCTCTAACGAGCTACGAGTGCCTATCTCAGATATGCTCTATTTAACTAACATTATAAGCTTAGAGTGTGCTACGGACATCCGATGACGGATCACTTGACCTGTATTAAAAACCGTCTTTCTACTGACCACATCAACCAATAGGTAATTGCAAACAATGGTGCCTGAAAGCTTTTAGATTTGAGCTTCCCTAGAAAACATTGGCTTGAGTCTTCATTGCCAAGGAAGGATCAAAACTTTCCACCCTAATTTTCTGGGCTTCCCCCCACCTTCTGCTCAAAAAAAACCTGTAACTAATTTAAATATCTCTGAAATTATCTTTTTAGTAAGCTGAACTTCTATGAGTTTATATTGGGGGTCTTTATAAAAAAGAGCCTCTAACTCTTTCTTGTCAAAATGTATTTTCCACATCATACATCGTCCTCTTTATGACACTCCTGGGAGAAGCTCCTGCTGGAGCTCACCACCAAGAACAGGTGTAATTCTTCTGAGCAATCAGTCTGTTTTTACCTTATGCACGCAGAACTATATAACTGACCACATTTTCTTCACTTAGCTGCTGGCAAGCTTACTGCCAAATTGCCTCCTTACTTTATTCTCTACTGCAGTGTAAGTGCAGGTCACAAGCATAAGCATTTTTTATTCTATTTCTGTTGAGTCTTTGTTTCAGATTTTATTTCCTTTATTCTACTTTTGACTTATGACGTTTTATCATATTTTATATACCCATTATAAACCACCCAGTATGTATTAGGGAACAGGCAGAATATAATTAAATATATATAAGAAAACAAATACAAGAAGTTTACAGGTGTTCTTGGGAAAAGATATCCAATGAGATTAAGTGATGCAATTTCAAGGAATAGACTAAGAAAATTAATTAAGAACACATATAAATTTTAGAACATTGGATGTTTGAGACTGGTGAATGTGTATGCCTTTATTGCTGACACTGCAGAAAATGTAATAGGAAATTAGAGCTTCTGATACAATATTCACAGTTTAAATACCATTGATTTTACTTTGTGAATATCTTTGTACATCCCTCTGGGTTCTTACTTAATGTATTGAGATTGTGTTTCATTTTAAGCAAGAAAATATCTTTAAGAAGGCTCTTCAAAAGTGTGCTATAATCTGACGTATCATTGGGTTATGTCCAGAATCCAAACTTTTTTCCCTTCTATCAGAATGTATTTCCATTTTAACATTAAAAGCAATGGAAAAAACGTACTTGATGGCTTGAGGGTATTCTTAGGGACATGATTCATAGGTAAATATGAATAGTAACAAACAGATACATGACAAATGTCCAAAGATTTTCCTGCCTTGTCAAAACATCGATCTCATCTGACCTATATTTCTCCCCAACTGCAGCTCCAAGGTAACTAGATCACAGATGACTCCTCTGTAAAGGAAAGAGAGGGTCTCTGTGATGAACTTGCATTCCCAGCCCCCATTCCCACAGATCTTAAATATTTTAATGTCTTACTACCATATTCTTGCCATGAGGACATTTCATGTCTCTGGGCCTCAGGTTTCCAGGAAAATAGTACCTGCCATTTTAGATAGCCAAGAGGACTTAGCTAACTGATGTCCATGAAAGAGCCCGGCTCCGAAAAGGACTCCTGAAGTGGTAGTTACTGTCATTATTAACTGTCTCCTACTTGGGAGGAGACAGGTGATAACGTATCCCTCTGGGGGTCCAATATTCTGCGAGAATAAGACAAACAACTGGTTGAGAGGAAAATCCATCTTTTAAGCAATCTTGTTTTTAATTACATGAGACCACTGTGAACGGCCAGAGTTTGGGTGGAAAAAGCTAGCTGCTGTAAGGGGGGTTTACTTGCTGGGGTACAAGAAACAATGGCCCCTAGAAATTTTAAACGACGTTGGTATAGTCCTTGAAGCAATTTTGGTTCTTTACAGAATACCACATAGGGATCGTTTGCTGTCCTGAGTGTGTTCCTTTGAAATTTTGTTCTGGTTGGCTTGGTAACTCATCTAAGAGGTGCGCCTGGCTGAAAATAGCACTGGGTCCGTGCTGTTCCTGCTTGGTGGGAGCGGACAGGAACTCAGTGCTAGGCAGGCAAGGCTATGGTGGCTGTGGGAGGTTCGTCCTGCTGTTTACAAAAAATTATAAATATGGCCCTGCAAGAATTGCCTGGAGGGAGCTCTAAACTACTCGCCAAGCAGCAACAATACTTAAATGTCCACTACGCACCCAAAGGGTTGCCTTATTTCCGAAGAGTCCGCTTTACACAGACACACACGAGACCATGAACTGAGAGAGACAGCTAGTTCATTTATGTGTGAAGTTTATGGATTGTAAAATGGCTGAAATGCTCAACATTTGTCCTTAAAATTCCTCTCAGGGCCATCTCAGACTGGCCTCTGGACCCTCATTTCTAGCAGTATCTTTTGCCGTGTTTAATCGCACAGTGGTGTATTTCATCTACGGACACCGCTCTCCTACTAGAAGGGGAGCTCCTGGAGAAGACATCGTTTCTCTTTGTATTTTTATATCTCTATTGCCTTTGATATCTATATCTTTGCATTTTACATCTCTATTTTTATACCTATATAGTACATAGGTGTTTCATAATTGTGAGGTAATTGAATGAAGCCGTGTGCCCCTCTTGAAGCCCAGCGTGTGCCGGGTTAGAAATGTTTTAGACATTTGTTACCTTCTACATTTGCTTACTCAAAGCTTAAATTTAGAGGAGCTTAAAATGGAGATTAAAAAACACCACGTCCAACCCACAAACATTACACATAATAGTTCTGGGAGGCAGTGAGGTTAAACACATTACCTAAGGCCACAGCTCTGACCAATGGCGAAGGCAGGACTGGCATCAACCATCTGACCCTTCATTCAGTATTTTCAGATGGTATGTAATGAAAACATCATTTTCAAACCAGAAACCCCTTTCTCCCAGTGTTAGTGTTTCTGCTGGTTGCTCATGGCAACTAAGGTTTCAATAGGATTTCATCTCGCTTGTGAGAGTGCACAGGGCTCCCTCCCTGATCTCTCCAGCCCACTTCTTAAAACTCTCTGCTTCGATGTTCCAGAAGGGAAATAAAAATCCTTCCCAAGGATCCCATCCTGACTTTCCATTTGGACATTCATTTCCTTTTTGTCAAAATCAATTGAAAACAAAATTTAGACTAATGTGGCTTTTTTTTCCCCCTTCTTCTTTCTGGGTAATTTTCTCTCAAAATTAGAATCCACTCCCCAATGCCTCAAAATATTGAAACAAAATATTAAAACATGTTTGTGGCAAATCTCATAAATGAGATGTTTAGGCGGCTTTTTTTTTCAGCTTTTCCTAAGCTGAAAATGGTTTTATCAGCCTTATAAACTGAAGGCATAAACATCATTATGTTGCTATATCAGCTATATTAGGATTTGAATCTTTATACAAAGGTGGCAAAAATACTCCTGTTTCTACAGAATTTTTTCACAGAGTTTCAGCCTGAAAAGAATTCTTTTAAGAGAAAAAAGTTTAAAATAGAAGGCCTATCTCAAAAAAAAAAAAAGGAAGAAAAGGAAAGAAATATATATAGCCCATGACTTACAAACTTTAAATAGCATTGGCTTATAGCAAAATAGTAATAACTAGCATGTATATTTTGAGCTTATTATGTATCAGGCATGGTTCTGATAGCTTCACTTTTATCAACTGATTATGATGGTGAAGTGGACACTACTACCATGGCTGTCTTACATAATAACAATAATGTTTTTAGCACATTAATATCTTCTGAGCAACAGCTGTGTGCCAAACACTAAATTAAGCACTTCGTGTACTTTTTATTACTTAATTCTCATATAGCCCGTGAAAGATGGCCATCATCCCTCAGTGAAAAACCGAGTTTGTGCAAGGTTAAGTCATTTGCCCAAAACCGTATCATTAGTGGGTGGTGGAGCTGGAGGCAAACTCACTTCTATTAAATCCAGAGTCCATGTCCTGTCCACAGGCTGCAACCCCTGGAAGACGGACAGGGATCTGTGATTCTTTTCTAATTCTTAAGGAGCTCACTGAACCTCTCCATGGCTACCTTATTACTATCAGTAGCCTGAGGCTTATAAACTGACTTTATGTTCAGGGATGGTAGTCACAATATTTAACCACCCGATACATGGATACCCACCCATCAGCACCACGGGGGCCACAGACCTGGAGCAGGGGTCGGGGTGACTCCAGGCTTTACTCCTCTGTGTGTGTGTGTGTGTGTGTGTGTGTGTGTGTGTGTGTTTCACAAAGGGGATGTCAATATCGCAGAGGTGGGCCAAGAGAACTAGAATACTGAAATGGTGTTCAGGAGTCTAATTAGGGGCAGTGCCTGCTTACCAACCACGAGGGAACTATTTTAATATTTTAAGAAGTGATACTTGTATAAAACAATACATTTCATGAAAAACAAAAAGAACAATGAAATCTTGGCAACAGAAACTAATTACAGGAAGTAATGAGAAGTAGTATAACACAAAAACTAGAGGTTTAGTCTCTGGAACCGACTGGATTCAAATTTTTGCTTCCTGGTCATATGACACTGACGAGTTGCTCAGCCTCTGTGCCTCAGCTTTTTCATCTGTGAAATGGGTGCCATAGTAATACTTACCTCCTATGCTTACAATGCACATTGAGAGAGATAATTGAAGCCAAGTCCTCAGGAGAATATTTGGCACGTGGTATGTGTCAGGTAATTTTGTAAGACTCTATATGTCTTTAGATAGCATCTTCATACACCATGTCTCTTATGTGGGGGATTTTAGAAGAATTTCGTATAGTAGCTTGCAACCACCGAGGTCTTTCCACTACTATAATGTTCGTGTTTTCAATACTTCCTCTTGGAAAAGCTATTTTCCTGTATTCTTTGATTGAAAGTCTTATGCTTAATGCTGACTCTCGATCAGGCACATTAATGAACGGTAAAGACCAGAGATAATCCAAAACAACAGTTAACGCTGAAGATCATTCCTACTTGGCTTTAAACAAGTGCTTTCTCGGACTTTCCTCTTGCAGATGAACCTTCATTATTCATCAAATACTTAGTGAATGCCCATTTGGGGTCTTCTACTATACTACACAAGGGGTACAGAAATTAATAATATGGAATCCCTGGCTTTGGAGAAGTCAGTCTAGCATGAAAACAGGCCTGCAAACAATTCTTTACAATAGGGCTTTTATAAGGCGAATGGAGCCATCCTTTCTGCTCGGGGAGTCATGGAAGTTTCCATGGATGAGGTAAGTGTTGTTGCCAGTGTTTTTTAAGAAATAAAAAGTGACAGATAAATCTAAATCTCTCTCTTTTTTTAAAAGTAGGCTCCACCCTGAATGTGGGGATTGAACTCACAACATCCAGAGTAAGAGTCACATGCTCCACTGACTGAGCCAGCCAGGGGCCCCTGAATACCTCTGAAGTATGATAACTCGAGGCTCATCTCTCTTCCCCGTGTCCCAAAGCCTAACGAAATAAGTTTTGAATGCACACTTCCAAGTCAGTTTCAATCTTTTTACGTGTATATAGTAATATCCATATGCTGTTATTTTAATAGTGCTTTTAAATTTACACATGTCAATATATAATTTTGTAATTAATCTTCCCTCATCATTATTATTTTTAAATACATCCATGATAATTTTAATTGGTCTAGACCATCTTATAACCATACCACAATTTATTTATTTTCTTACCTACCTGTAGGCGTTAACAGAATACCAAATTTTTTTGCTGATACAAAAATGTTTTCATGAATGTCTTTTTGTATATAGAGATTGAGAGTTTTTTCGTTTTGATTTTAAAGAAATATACCCAAGTGGAACTGCTGGGTCATAGGATAAACACATTTTCAATTTTTTCTGTATGTTCATCAAATCGTTTTTCAGAGTTGGAGAGCTTATGGTCAAATAGAATTTAAAATAATAGTTGTGTGTGGCACTCACCACAGGCCAAGCAAGTGCGTGGCATTTTATAGGTATCTAAATTATTTCTCATAAGAATTCAGCAAGGTATTGGATGGTCAGCCCCCTTTATTTACAAAGGAAGAATTAAGGTGGAATGAATTGCCTAGGGTCACACAGCTTGTAAGGACAAAGCCAGGAGACCAAGCTCCCTTCTATCCGTCTGTTTCCTGCCAGCCTGTGGTCACATCTGTGGGAGGCAGCATCAGGCAGGGTTCCTGCTGACAGCCATCCATTGCTTCCCTGGCTCAGAGGGGTGCATACAGAAGACACTTCCCCATGACTTGCACAGCTCAAGTCCGTTTGTTCCCGAAGTTGTTCAACAACACGTTAAAGAAATTTCCCCCAAGAAAAAATAAATAAATAAAAATAAGTTATTATTACTTTTCTTCAACTATTATTAAATCACTTAAAAATACATTTAAATATATGGATTATCCTAAAGAGTTTGAAAATAATTGCTTTTCAATATTGCTTATCTGCTGCACCTGTTTGGAAAGGCTCTTTTATTTTTGTCATGAAAATTACTTCAGCGCTCTCTCCCACGTAGTCACAAATTTTTCATTAAGGAAATTCCCAATTTAGTCTCTAATCTGAGTTCACAATGCTGAATTTAGAAGGACATAACCACAATATTTCTTTGTTTTGGAAAATGTCTTCATTTTTCTCTTTTTTTTCACTTCATTGTAACAAGTCAAGAGGTATAGAGGGAAATTAACAACCTTATTCATTTAGTCCAAAAATATTTGTTGGGGGGTCCAGTATATTCCAAGCAATTTGATAAAGCAAATGGATATAATGAAATGTATAGGTAAGAAATTGGAGAATCACACTCGCTCATTCAACAAACACTGCCTATATCAGGCATTAGATCATGCCCCAAGGATGCCAAAATGAGTAAAGACACCATGATTGTTTTTTAAGAGCTTACTGCTGGGTAAAAACGTAAAGGTAATACAAGATGGTCTCCTGGAGAAGAAAAGAGCACACAATTTTATGGTATTCCTAGAAAGACTGGGGAATTCCTTGTTGGCTGGGGCCGAGGAACCGTAAGCCAGTGTGCCAGCCTAAGAAGTCTGATAAAACAGTAAGCCCCCCAACTGAGAGTGGGGTAATCAAAGCAGCTGGCACAGATGTTAGCTGGAGACTAACATCAAAGGTCAGGGTCAGATCTTGTCTTTTAGCAACTTTGAAGTTTATAATACAGTGTTGTCTAAAATCACTACTCTGTCCTTCAGATCTCCAGGACTTATGTATCTACTAGTGCAAATTTGTACCCTTACACACATCTCCCCAATCCCCCTCACCCCACCCTCCCGCTCCTGGTAACTTCCATCCTGTTCTGTTTTTTACCAGTTAGGCTTTTTTAGATTCCACGTAGAGGTGGTATCATATAATACACTATATTTGTCTTTCTGGTTCTGACTTATTTCACTTAGCATAATCCCCTCAAGGTCCATCCGTGGTGCAACCAAAGGCAGCATTTCCTTCTTTCTCACTGCTGAATAATATTCCATTGTGTGTATGTATATATTTATATATAGGTTTACCCATTCATCCATTGATAGATGCTTCTGTTGTTTCCATAGATTGGTTATTGTGACTATTGCTGCAATAAATGTGGGAAGATCTGAAATATTCCCCACACAAAAATGAAACGGTACTTACGTGACTGTGATGGGATAGAGGTGTTGGCTAATGCTACAGTGGTAGTCATAGCGCCATATATACGTGTCAAAGCAACACACGGTACACCTGAAACTTACACAATGTTATATGTCAATTATATTTGAGTAAAAACAAATTTTTTAAAAAAGGTGAGAGTCAGAGAGGCAAATGTCTCTGAGGGTTGGAGTGGAGAGACTGGGAAGGCACAGAGCTGGGGGAGATGGGCTTGAAATACATACCAGTATTGCGTTCAGTCAGAAGCGGTGGCCAGTGTAAAAGTGATAAAGGCCTATTTTCATGGGGTGTCCGTGGTGGAATGTGTAACTAGAACTGGTCAATGAAAGCTGTCCCAGTAGGACCCACACCAGGCGGATAGAAGATTGGCACAAGGTTTGCTGCTTAAAGAATGAATAGTAATCTGCCAAGCAGATGAAGCTTGGTACATTCCTGACGGAGGGGCAGGACCTGGCCAAGCACTGGATGCTTCAAAGGACCCAGAGGTCTAGGCGATGGCGGAAGACAGGGCTCCGGCAGACAGTGGGTAAGGATGTGCGACAGGCAGAGGCTGCTGGGAAGGCATGATAGGAAGTTGAGAGGAGAGAATATGATTAGGTCTGTGTTTCAGTGACCGGGGGAGGCTGCACAGACCCACACTTCGAAAGATATTAAAACAGCCCAGCGAGAAGAGAAACAGAGGACCTGAAGGAAGGCATTAGAGACCTGGATGGAGAGAGGAATGGCTGAGGAGTGATACACGTGTCAGGATGCAGGGAAAAACATATGTCTCATATTTCCTGCTCTTTTGAAATAACCTCTGCAGAGACATGTGAGAACGGAATCGAACGTTTCTCCTTTTTATACTACTTCATTTGTTTTGGAGAATTTAACCAGATTGAAGAGAATATTAAAAGTGCAGTGTGAGAAGCAGTTTTCTTCCAATTCCCCCTGAAGCCCAGAAGAATATAGTCACATAAAAATAAAGATTTAGCACACCGAAAAATTTCAAACAATTAATAGGGGGATGTGTCAGTACTTAAGTTGTCTTCTTTTTTTTTTTTTAATATTTTCTTTATTTATTTGACAGAGAGAGACAAAGCCAGCGAGAGAGGGAACATAAGCAGGGGGAGTGGGAGAGGAAGAAGCAGGCTCCCAGTGGAGGAGCCCAAAGTGGGGTTCGATGTGGGGCTCAATGTGGGGCTCGATCCCAGGACCCTGGGATCACGCCCTGGGCCGAAGGCAGACCCTTAACGACTGAGCCACCCAGGCGCTCCAGTCCTTAAGTCGTCTGATATGGAAATTCTTTCCTAACAAACTGGAATGGACTTTCACTGAGGCTGATAATTGTTTGAATGTGTCCTGTATATTTTATCTTCTATTAGAGAAGAATAGCATTTGTGTCTTCTATCCTATTTACACATGTGTTGGTGTGTATAATTTATTACTCTGCTAACTAAGAAAGAAAATGATAAGAAAAATAAACCCCTCTTATAACCTGAATTTCAAATCCTAACCTGGAACTATCTTTCCTCTCAAGAAAAATGACAGAAAAAAGACCCAGTGTATTCTCTTTGAAACACAAGTTTTTAAAACGATTTTATTTATTTATTTGACACAGAGAGAGAGAGAGAGAGTGCACGCACAAGCAGGGGAAGCAGCAGGCAGAGGGAGAGAAAGAAACAGGCCCCCCGAAGAGCAGGGAGCCCAACTCGGGGCTAGATCCCAAGACCCTGGGATCATGACCGGAGCCAAAGGCAGATGCTTAACCAACAGAGCCACCCAGGCACCCCTAAAACACATTTTAAATTGTCTTTAAGGAATTGTTCATTCTAGAGTGTTCCCTGGCTTTACCTAAAGAAAATCACTTCCTCCATCTCTCTTTCCCTGAATCGAGCCGACTTCTCTCTTGACTCTGTGTTTCCCACAAAGTTCTTTTAAAACACGACATGTCCATATGTGTGTTTCTTTCTCTCCTTCAGCAGCTGCATTCTCGGCCACATATTTACATAATTTGGTGGCCGGCTCATCAGTCAGTCCCCTTCATGTGGAAATCGCTGGAGTCCCAAGGCCTCTCCGGGGTGGCGCTACACTCATTATATGTATGGCATTGCTAGGGGAGCCATGCTTGCTCCGGACTCATTTTGAACTTATCAAGGAAGGATGTGGATGACATCAGGGAAGGATTTTTACAAGACTCTGTCTAGACTGCCAAAACAATCTGTGGTGGGAGAAAATTGCGTAAATACGGGCTACCAGGAAACAGTCATTTTTCTTCTCCCCTCCTTGTGGTCTTTTTTTGGTGTGGGACAGAGTGCAGCCTGGGCTGGCAATTCTGTAAATTATACTCTTTGAATCATGTAATAATAACTCAAGGACCCGAATGATTTAATGCCATATGGTAAGTGAATGTGGGAATCATCTCAGACCAAATAAATAAATAGAAGAAGCAAGTGACTTTGAGCTAGTTTTAACTTACATGTTTCTTCCAAATTCCTTAGTTTTATCCAAGGTTTTGTGGGCATTCTAGATAGACAGACACCCCAAGGATAAATACTAGATGAACAAATAATGATGCAGTTTTTCTCCTGTGGATGGAAGACAGGGTCCGGATCGAAATCTCTTTGCCTGCACCTTACACTCAAGGGTCAGCAGAGCCCCTCGTCAGTTCAATTGAAACAAAAAGTCTCAAATGCCTCCAGTGTTCCAAACAATGTATTCCTTTCTAGAAATACAAAGATCCCCTGGCTTAAGGTGATTATTTGCTTGGTCCAACCCCCAAAAGCATGAGTCGGTGAGCGTTCTTCATTGAGTCTTGTTTTTCATTCTTGCACCCAGGGATGACCACAAAAAAAGGAAATGGATGCACTTCTTGAAGTGTCAGGCCTAGGCCAACCTGTGCCATGAGCAACAGCTGTGTCTATTTTTTAAAAAAGCCTGGGATACAAGAGAGAGAAATCAGAGTTACGTAGAACTAAATTCAAGATCCTAAGAAACATTGCTTTCCCTTCCTCTGTATTTCCCTTTTCTGGGTTTTTATTCCATCTTTGGCATAAATTCTCTTTCTCTCTCCACTGACCCCTGTGTGTTATCTACTCTCTGCCTCAGATCACCCACATCTGTTCCAAACTGGTCTGTTTGAGCCCAGATGTTTCAAGCACTTGCTGAAGGTTACTGAGATTCAGACTAGGGGACAGGTGACCAATTGTACTGCGTAAAAAACTATTTAAAAACTTAATGGTTTAAGACAACATTATATTTCATGATTCTCCAGGGTGGCTAGGTCCTGCTTGAGGGGTGCTTCTCTACTGGTCTCACTTGAGGTTTTTTGGTTTTTTGTTTTGTTTTGCTTGTTTGTTTATTTAGAGAAAGAGAGAGCAGGGGGAGGGGCAGAGGGAGAGGGAGAGAGAGAATCTCAAACAGGCTCCACACCCAGGGCAGAGGCCAATGCCAGGCTCGATCTCACAAATCAGAGATCATGACCTGAGCTGAAATCAAGAGTCAGATGCTTAACAGACAGAGCCACCCAGGCATCCCTCACTTGAGGTTTTTTTATGAGGCCATTGGGCTGTAGATAGGACCTGGTGGTTGGCTCCTTGTTGCTCCTTCAAAAGCCTCTCATCTTCCAGGACCTCTCCATATAGCCTCTCTTTCCATCAGGGTAACCGGGCTTTATACATAGTAGATTAAGGCTCCAAAAGAAGGAAGCTAAAGCTTCAGGTCTTCTTAATGCCTGGGCTTAGAAGTCTCAGCATGACTTTCTTCATAGCCCTGCCTACATTCGCAGGTAGGAAACATAAACATTATTTGGGACCTTCTCTAAAGATTAACTACCACACTAGGCACCCCTATATTGGGAAAAGAAAAAAAAAAAGAAAAAAAGAAAGGAAGGAAGGGAAGGAGGGGAAAAAGGAAGGAAGGAAGGAAAAGAAAGAAAGCGAAAGGAAGGAAGAAAAAGGGAAAGAAGGAAAGAAGGAAGGAAGGGAGGAAAAAAGAAAAAAGGCAATAAAAAAACAAAGACACAAAGAAAAAAGAAAACAAAAAGATTTTCACAAAAGTCATGCTTTAAAGGAGTGCCCTTTGCTGTTAGGCATATTAGACAGCTTGGATACATTGCAGGGAGGATTTAAAGAAGGCTTCCGGCTCAGACCGCACCATGCTGAGACAGTTTGCATAGACCAAGGTCAATCTGCTCAGGTCACACCTCCACATCTCTCCTAGATCCACATGGCCCCCACCTCAATCTTAATTTATGAAGAATTAAAGAGCTCCAACGAGCTTCATGACACCGCACAACCCTCCCCCAAACAATGCGGAACCTTGGAACATCTGTGGGCTGGATAGAAGGTAGAGGCTAAGAAAGCAAGGGCAAAATTGGTGTATGCAAAGGCTTTGAGACCGAAAAGCTTGTAGCGTGGTGGGCAATAGTGAGGAGCTGCGGTTAAAAGGGAACTTAAATCCAAGGTTCCTGTCACAGTCTTGCCATTTGCTGGCAGTGAGACCTATAACAAATCATTGGAGCTCTTGTTTCAACCGGACAACAGGGATGGAGAGCTGCAGACCTCACAGGTTATAGGATTGAAAATGAAAAGGAATGCGTGACCAAAGTCCCTTCGTAAACTCGGAAGTGCTTTGCAAATGCAAAATATCAAAAGCATAAGATGAGAGCTAGTAGGAGGTAATCTACAAGAGTTTATCACAGATTATCACAATAGGAAACTTAAGCGCAGTGAAGCTGGAGGAAATTAAAAGGCACATAAGCCACATAGATGGCCCAAGTAATAAATCTGTTCGATCTAAAAATACACTTTATATTGCTTGTACAGTTCAACGTACACTCCTGATTTCTCGATTTCTCTGGAAATCATTTTAAAAGTTTCTTAGCATTTGCAACACCTCTACAATTGTCCTAAAAGCAGAGACGCCCCATCAAGAGCAGAAGTTAGTGCATTATTTCAAGTTCCATAGGTGTTCGCCTCTCGCCTCCTAGGACACTTAGCAGACTCGCGCTAATTCGGGACTTGTTCTAATGTTACAGCTGGCCTGTGTAAGGCCTCATCAAGCGCAATGAGTCACGGGGAAAATGTTTTACACAGAGAAGTTAACTCCTGGTCCCTGACTTAGATGAACTGGCAGGCTTTCGACCAGATGTAGTGAGGAGACCGGGTGGACCACAGACAGGAAGCTCTTTCTTCCTGCCTTCAGCTCACGGTCCAAAGGCAGAGTCTGCACATAAGCTCTGCGGCCAACAGTGACACACGAGTTTTCACACGCAGATGGAGTGAGTCCGCTGACGGTGTGCTCACAGCCCTGAGAGGGTTTTCCCCCATCTCTGTGTTGAAAGATAAAATGCTGTGTTCACCTATAGAGAATGACTCACTTGGAGAGCCTCCCTTGAAACCCAGGGCTCAGGTTTCTGTTGCAATGGTCCAGGGCTGAGCAAGCACGACGGGCCCCAGCCAGCAGCCAACCGCACAGGACTTAAGAAGGCGCAACTGGTAATGAGTCAGCACTTTGAAAAGTAGATTCAGGCTGTGGGACGATCCTGCCTTTTCTCTGTTTCACTCAGATTGACGTTGATGTTGATGCTTCCTCGAACAAGCAGCGATGTCAAGATGACTCACGTTTATATTTTTCACCTGCTCTTGAAATGTAGTATAAAACCAGTCCTTAGAATTCTCTCCCTTCCGTGTTTGTGATTCTAGAAGACGTTACACCTAAAGAAACAGGCTGATCCGAGGAGCTCAAAAGATCCACAGGTGTGTGATGGACTGGCTCTCGGGGAAAGGATATTCCTGAAGAATCTGACTTGGCAACTTATGGCAACATAAGTTTTATGCAGACGGCAAAGCTGGTTTTGCCTTCTATGAGTGGAACCACAGCGAAAATGTCCTTGAATATGTCATCCCTAGATTCAAAGAACAGACATAAGAATTTGTAAAAATTATTCTTTTAAAAAAAGATGACTTAGTTTTGTTTACATCTTGAAACCCCTGGAATGGGAATATCTGGATCTATTCATTGTATAAGAATTTGCTGGTAGCACCTATATTGTTCAAGTACCAGTTTATTCCTTAAAAATGAGAAAGAGGCTGGACACAGTTGTTGGAGGAGATGCCTTTCGAACCCCTTATGACAACTTATCATTAAATTAAACTGGAAGATACTGAGGAGAAAACTAATGTATGGACAGCAACAGGGGGCAAGGGCTGTCCAACCTCCAATAAACTAACGTGAACTCCATTGCGCCCACCCTGCTCCTCGAGGCCCTGTGCCATCACGGCTCTACAGAGAGGTAGGACGCGCTGGGGAAAAACCAGCAGGGCTGTTGAATGGCTCACAGAAGCGATTTTTATCAGCAGAGTCCAAGCCTAGCACAGGAAGCCAACCCCCATCCACGATGCCAGAGGGCCTCCAGCCTAAGGTGACTCACTGGGCGCTCTTCAACTGAATGGGGCATTTAATTAGGCTTTTTTTTTTTTTTAAGCTCCTACTAATATCTCTTTCCTCGTGTGAGGTATTTCAGGATGTGTTAGAAACACAATGGTTTGGTTCTATTGTCTTGCCTGGCCTTCTTAAGGAACTCGTTCTAGAGGGAACAGAGGAAAAAAATGTGTGTGTGTGTGTGTGTGTGTGTGTGTGTGTGTGTGTGTGTGTAGTCTCAAGTTGCATCTACATGAAGCCCAAATGATAGAGTCAGATCAGTCTGGCATCATTTTTGGCAAAATAATGCTTTGTTGGCTTCAGTTTATAAGCTGGCATTATGTACAGGAACAGCCTAAGTTTTTTTAGGGTGGAAATGGAGGTACTGACTAGAAAGAAATTTTTCTTCTGTCACAGCTTTAATGTGTTCTGTCCATTTTCAACTTAGAATATTGGGGTAAGCCTCCCCAATCCCACTTATTTATGTAGATGGCTCCCGAGGATACTACATTCATATTGTTTCTGGATTAGGGTTTTTGGGGGTTTCTTTTTAGCTTTAAAGAGAAATAGGGAAGAAAGTGCGCCTGCTTAAAGACTAATCCCTACGTGTAGTGAGATGCTTTTGGGGTGGGGCAGTGGGTACTTTGGGAAGGTAGGCTGCAGGCTATCGGGCAGAGGAGCCCCAGAGTTGGAGACAGGAGACTTAGACGCTTACCCTGACTCTGCCTTTATTTACTTAGATCATCTTTCTTTCTTTTTCTTTTCCTTTCTTTTTCTTTCTTTCTTTTTTTTTTTTTTTACAGTGATCATCTTTAGCAAGTTAATTAACCACTTGGGGTCCACATATTCTAACCTGTAAAATGCTAGATTGAATCATCCTTACCATATCCTGAAGCTTTTGTATTCTAGGATTCTTTTTATGATATGTAGGTTGCAAATGTAGAAAAGACCTAGATATAGAAAGAGGCAAGTCATTGTTCCTAATAACATGATTGGATTTCACTACAGAGTTGATCCAACAGTTTGAGGTCTTATGAATAATTTTAAATGTCTGAAAAATATTCAATTGACCAGAAAGTGAATGACTTAAGTTTGATGTTCTATTAGTTTACAGAGAACATAAAAACATATGTGATAAGAAATAATACAATATGGATCAGTTTACTAGTCCAATTTTTTTTTTCTCTGATATTCAATCCAGGGGTATTTTATGGTGAAAGATCCACATACACTGAAGAACTCCCAAGCATCTAGATGGTCCTTCAAATCCCATAATATTGCTTAACAATCAAGTTTTTCATACTTTGAGTTACCCAAACCCTTTCTACAGTTATTTTCAGAAGAAAATTAATAGTATATGCTTTTCTTGGAAAATTAAGAACAAGACTCCTATGCCTTCTCTCTACTCCATGATCTTCTCCTAGGCAAGCCCATCAAGCCCATAGTTTTAACTCTTATTTTTATACAGATAAACACCTGAGCACCAAACCCATGTTGCATGTGGGAAGTCTCCACTTAGGAGCCTCTGTGACAATATAAATTTGACCTCATCTTTTGCCAGAACCTGTTCCTCCTGGAGTTCCTGTCTTGTTATTGGCTCTACCCACTGGTCATCCGAGTTGAAACCCGGTGGTCATCTCTACACGTTTCTACCTCACACACCATATTCAGTTGCTTTAAATACTGGTAAATAAGGGACAACTCCACTTGTGCGTACATGTGTGTGGCTAAACCATTCTCTGACATTCTTTGCAATGAGATGGAAATTTCAGCAAGTCCCATTAAAGAACCTCACATGAACTTTTATCTCCTGTCAAATGCAATACCCACAAAGAACTGGATATTGTCTACGTGGCTTTTAGCTCTCTGCTTCGGTGGTGGAAACTTCTAACTGTCCAAGTGGTCCTAAGCATAAACTTAATATGGTTTGTTCATGATTGGGGCAGATGACAGAACTCAGT
Source organism: Ailuropoda melanoleuca (assembly GCF_002007445.2). NCBI lineage: Eukaryota > Metazoa > Chordata > Mammalia > Carnivora > Ursidae > Ailuropoda > Ailuropoda melanoleuca. The sequence continues at coordinate 13,993,547 of NC_048224.1, forward strand.
AACCCAAACCTACAAATTGAAACTCTAAAGGGAATTTCCAGGCTTGCTCCAACAAGAAGTAAAGGGTGGGCAAATTCCTTGATTATTTTTCTCAGAACAGAGATGGAAATACTTTTCCCGGAAATCCCAATGGTCTAATGCAACTAGCCCTTACCTAGGTGAAACCCACTGGGCCTTAATCAAAGGGACAAGTCTTATGTATTCAAAGGGTAGTCTCTAGATCAGCAAAATCTTGGGTGCTACCCCAGGCCTATTGAATCAGACAGAAACTCTGGGCACACACACAGCAATGTGTTTTAACAAGCCTTTCAGGTGAATCGGACACATGCTAGGCTGAGATGACTGACTTCCAAAACCAAAGAACTTCGAGCATTGAACTTCAATATATTATCAACCCTCTTTCAGGGTAGACATGCAAATATTTAATGGAAAGGATATTATGACCTTAGACCTAATTTATTAAAAAATGACAGTCAGCAGTTATAATGGGCAATATTATTATCAATGTCAAATCCTGAAAAAAGGAAACAATTTTCATGGGGTGGATCTATGTCTTCCAAGTTTTGGTCCCCAAAGAAAGGAGCTTTTACTTTGTTTTGCAAACTCTACCATAGAATCCTTTCTTATACCCATTTCTGCATATCCATTCTTTGCATTATGGCCTGAGTTTATGTCGTCAGCACCATTTACAAAGCTATTAAGTAGTCTCCTACGTGTTCACAGATGGTCGTCCTTCATAGAGCTGCTCGAAACATCTTTCTGAAACTTATGTCAAATCAGGTTCCTTTATCTTTTCAACATTGCCTTGTAAAAGTGATTTTTCCTAGTTTTGAAGTTTTATTACTAATGACTCATCTGTGCTCTGGGTTTCACACCTTCTCCCTGTGCTCTCTGGATGGGTCATCTTGGACCCTTCAACGCTGCCCAGATGCGTACGTATTTTCACAACTCTGTGCCTCCACTCATTCTATTCTGCATGTGAAATCATCTCATCATATCTTCTATTACAATTCTACACCTTCCTCTGTGATACTTTCTCTGATTCTTCTTACTGGAATTAGTTTCATTCTTTACTAATTCTGGGAAGAATGGAAGGAATATAAGGCATCCTGGTTTAATGCTGTGTGTACACTATCCAATGTAATCTTTATAACCATACATAGCAATTCTATGGTCCCCATTTTACAGATGAGTAAGTTCATGTTCAGGGAGATTAAGTAACTTGCCCGGTATCACATTAACAATAACTGGTGGAGAAACGATTCAAACCCAGACGTATTTGTGGCTCAGGGCTGGTGATCTTCTGACTTACCTGATGGGCCTCCATCTAACCTTTATTTCAATACCTCACATTGTAGCAATGTATGTGACTCTATCTTCCATAAAGGACTTGAAGGAAGTATTATTTATCTTGGATGCCTGTTGGCATTACAAAGTGTTACATATGTAAATGCTCAATAAATGTTTGTTGTAACTAAATTAATCAAATTCCTTTCCAGCCACTTTCAACTAAGATATTTTTCAAATGCAACCATCTCTCTTTAACTCCGGTTCTTCGTGAGGGATACACTCCTCGTTAATTAGTCACCGCATGAGAAGCGAGTGAATCAATGCTGACGCTGGTAAAATTTTCACTTTGTTACTTCTGCAATGCTGACAATGCTGCCGTTGTATGACAAACATTTTGGCTCAGCTCAGATTTAATAAACCAAACTGTTTGTACATGCGAATGTAATAGAGGGCCCCCTTTCTTCTTGCACAAATTGCGGCTTGATTATTAATTATAAACGCCCAAGGACTCTGTACCTTCTGCAGGCTACAAGTTCTTCCTTGTCTAAGCTTTGCTTTTCTTTGCAGAATGACAAATGAAGAAATGAACCAAATTTGTATCAAGAGATACCATAACGAACCGGCAATAGTTTGGAGAATTTAATTACTATGGTCAATCTGCATAAAAGGGACTAAAGCCAAGCAATTGGCTCAAATGCCTGCTTCACATATATATTATAGATGCAAAATAGGTTGGCTCATTTGGACCAGGAACTCTTGGTCTTAATATCGCAGCGGCAACCGGCTTGGCTTTAGGCGTGCGGAGTTCTTACCCAGTATATTCACCTTAGGCACTAGAATCTCAGCACATTTCCCCACCCCTGGAGCACCTCCCTCTGCCCTGTCTACACAGGCTTATCAGATGCTTGGCGTTCTGATTGGCGACATCTCTTCGAAGTGCTTATCTCTGGAAACCATCTTCCCTTCCTTTCTAGCAGTTTTTCTGGGGTCTGTCTTTGAACTTACCTGCTCCTTTAAAGGACTCACCAGGCTGCTTGGCTTCAAAGTAGATGCAAGGGCTGAAAGGCTCAGCTAACTTACACTAGAAATTTTTCTTTTAAAGNTTTTTTTTATTTTTTATTTTTTTTTTTTTTTAAGATTTTATTTTACTTATGTGACAGAGAGACAGCCAGCGAGAGAGGGAACACAGCAGGGGAGAGGGAGAGGAAGAAGCAGGCTCCTAGCCGAGGAGCCTGATGTGGGACTCGATCCCGGAACGCCGGGATCACGCCCTGAGCTGAAGGCAGTCGCTTTAACGACTGCGCCACCCAGGCGCCCCTAGAAATTTTTCTTTTAAAGATTTATCTATTTATTTGAGAGAGAGAGAGAGAAGGGGGCAGGGAGTGGGAGAGGAAGAGAAGCAGACTCCCCATCGAGCACAGAACCCAATACAGGACTGGATCCCATGACCCTGAGATCATGACCTGAGCCGAAATCAAGAGTCAGACACTCAACGGACTGAGCCACCCAGGAGCCCCATCAGCTAACTTACATGCTAAAAGCAAAGTCCAAAGAGTCAGAGGGAAGGAAGGAAGAATTAAGATAGTTCCAAGAGAATCACTGTGGAAGTGATCAAGCACCATCTGGGAGGTAAAAAGACAAGCGAATTAAATTGAATCAGTTATGTCTTTTAAGGCGTCCAAGCCAAAGGATCAAAGCGAGAATTTGAATTTCTCAAACTACCACTGGTTGCTGAAGAGAGAAAAATTTATTCGAAGTCATTAAGACAATCCCTATTTGGCTAATCCAACTGAAATGTTAGATGTTCATCCAGTTTCTGAGCATAACAGAGGAAATAAGAGAATGAGCTACACCCTAGTTATTTTTATAGGCTTAATTGCTTTCTTATATTTCCGAATGACAGCAATTCACTTCACAAAGCCACGTCCACCAGAATTTCCTGATCTTCATCTATTTTTCACCAATTTCTCTTCCTGACCTTATTCTTTCTCTCACCTTTTCCCTTAACATCTTTTTTAAATTTCAAAGAGGCAAACATTGGGGCATAGCCAGGTTTGGGCAATAAGCTTAGGGCAGGAAGGTGTGGTTAGGGTGGAGGTGGTAAGAAGGCATTCTAGTTCTTTTATTTTCTTATTTCAGGTCTGGGTAAAAAATGCAGCCTTTGTATGTGTGGGTGTTTTTCTATGATGCATGGGTATGCACAACTCTATTCTCTCAAATGACTAACTATGAGTATGCTCCTCTCGGAACAGTCTATGAATTTCTATTAGTTACAAGGGAAATTGTACACTCACAGGTAATTTTGCATGACTGCTCAAATTCTCAAATAATGCAAACAACTGAACTCTTCACAAAAAGAGATACGGAGATTGGTTTTTTTTTTATTCAGTGTTTGTTTTGAATGGGAATAACCATATGCTAATTAAAGCATTTCTTCCAAAAGCATCACTCTGACTGGATAAATGCCTCCACAGGCAAAAGCTGAATTTAATTCAGAACTGCCTTCATAACAACATAAAGTATCCTAGAAATATTAATTTACCCGCAGAAAGCAGGTAATTCAGTGATGAATAGGCAATTTCTGTTTTCTTTATAGAAATCTTTGTAGAAGGATGTTTTGTCGTTGGTTTATGATTTGGGGGCGGATGGTTAGCAATGATGCTTTGAAATCAAAGAACGATGAAGAAGGAATACACCGTGAAGACCACCTGGTACAATGCTTCATTTTATAGACAGGTTCCATAGCTCCCTGATGAGTGACTCCAGATTATCCGCTCATTAGGGGTGGAGGCGGGTCAGCTTTTCTGCACCTTTGCGTTAAGCCCCGGTCCTTTCCATTCTAGGATGCTATGACTGTTCAAACTCTATTAGGTTCATGAGTGTTGAAAGAGGTAAAACACTCTTGGGCTTTTTTTTTTTTTTTTAAGATTTTATTTATTTATTTGACAGAGATAGAGACAGACAGCGAGAGAGGGAACACAAGCAGGGGGAGTGGGAGAGGGAAGAAGCAGGCTCATAGCAGAGGAGCCTGATGTGGGGCTCGAACCCATAATGCCGGGATCACGCCCTGAGCCGAAGGCAGAGGCTCAACCACTGTGCCACCCAGGCGCCCCCACTCTTGGGCTTTTAACACAGTGAAGAAAAGTGTGGATGGCATAAATGCTTGTTACAATCTTAAATTCAATCAGGTTCAATTGCGCTTTTATATTAATGTCCATCTATTTGTCTTGACTCCTGCCAAAGTGACTATTTTAGGGTGATGACCATTGAAAAGTCACAGCGCAATGTAAATAGATGTTTGTAATATGTGGGGTGCATTCTGATTCCCAAGTCCATTATAAATGACACATAAATAGTACAAAAGAGGCTTAATATCAGCCTCCTTATTTCCTTATTTAGAAAGCCTCAGTCAAGTTTCATTACAAATTAAAAAATCAAGATTAAATTGGAATTTCCAAAGAAGGACCTTTTAAAAGATTTATTTATTTATTTTAGAGTGGTGGAGGGGCTGAGAGAGAATCTCAAGCAGACTCCCAGCTGAGTGCAGAGCCCAACACAGGGCTCAATCTCACGACCCCGAGATCATGACCTGAGCCAAAATCAAGAGTTGGCTGCTCAGTCGACTCAGCCACCCAGGTGCCCCCATAGAAGTAAATTTTTGATGGAAAAAGGAAATAGGTGCATCAAATGGACCAAACAAAATTTACAAGGTTGAGTGGAAAAGCCCTCAGCTAACTCTGAGGAGAAGATCAATTCCATGCCGATCTTACTGAATGACGTGTAGTTATTCTAAATAGTCTCCAGCTTTCAACATGAAAAATGTCCTTTTCTTCCTACTTCTTAAATTTTTAAATTTACCTTTGGTTGTTTGACATAGTGTTGTCTGGGGGGAAAAAAGAAAGTAAATGTGAAGTACATTCAAGGTAAAATACAGAAATTATTTTCCCTAGTCATGATTCTACAGAAATTGTATACATCTCTGCAATTTCCTGATGTAGTTTTTTTTAAAAAATCTTTCTGAAATACTTCTTTTTCACAATTTCTCATCTTATTTTCATTTTTCCTACTCTTCCCAATGACATCAGAGGAGAAGAAAAAGACAAAGACAGATGGAGAAAAAAAATATATATTATATATATATGTGTATTATATATATATATATCTAGCTTTTTCTGTTTTTGTCTGTGACCAAGGTCAACATCGACAGCGATAAGTCATATTGATAGCATGTACCCTTGACATGATATGGTTACAATGGTACTTTACTTCTGTGGTCTTCATTTCCAAAACTTTTAACTCTAGTCTCATCATGAGAAAAACATCAGTCAAATCACAATTGAAGAGGATTCTATGAAATGCTTGATCAGAACTCTTCAAAACTATCAAGGTCATCAAAAATAAGGGCAATCTGAGAAACCGTCAAAACCAAGAGTAGCCTAAGGAGACATGATTATTAAATGCGATGTGGTTTCCTGCATGGGAATTGGGAACAGAAAAATTCATTAAGGTAAAAAAGGACATTTAGATAAAATGTAGACTTTAGGTAATAAAATGTGTCAATACTAGCTCACTGGGGCACCTGGGTGGCTCAGTCGCTTAGGCGTCTGCCTTCAGCTCAGGTCATGATCCCAGGGTCCTAGAATAGAGTCTCTCATCAGGCTCCCTGCTCAGCTGGAGCCTGCTTCTCCCTCTGCTTCTGCCTGCTGCTCCCCCTGCTTGTGTACTTTCTCTCTCTCAAATAAACAAAATCTTTAGGGGGGCCTCGGTGGCTCAGTCGTTAAGCGTCTGCCTTCAACTCAGGGCCTGATCCCAGGGTCCTGGGATCGAGACCCACATCAGCCCCCCAGCTTCCCTGGGAGCCTGCTTCTTCCTCTCCCACTCCCCCTGCTCATGTTCCCTCTCTCGCTGGCTGTCTCTCTCTCTGTCAAAAAAATAAATAAAATCTTTAAAATAAATAAATAAATAAATAAAATCTCTTAAAAAAAGAATTAAAAAAATACTAGCTCATTAATTGTGACAAAGATGGGAATAATAATAGGGGAAACTGAGTCTGACGTACATGAGAACTCTTGTACTGCCTATGCAATAATTCTGTAAATCTAAAACTGCTCTACAAAAATATAACATTATTTTTTTATTCATGCTTTTTTAAAGCACATTGGGGTCTGCACGCAGAAAAGCCAAGACGAGCGGGGAAGGTGTACGCGTGCAAAGGCATAGACGTCATAGCCCACACAGCTCTTCCCCTTCCATTTTATTTTCGGGAGAACCAAGCCCCAGCAGCCTCAATAACCTACCCAAATAAGATCGCAGAAAGAAAAATGGAGTTAGAGATAGAATTCTGGGCTTCGTGTTAGTCTCCCCCATTTCCTAGCCATATGACCTTGGGCAAAGTGCTTACATTCTTTCAGCTTTTTTTCCTTACATGTAAAATGGAACTAACAATTTCTGCTGGGTTGGCAAGACTGTTTTAAGGATCAGATGGGAAAAGAGGTGTGAAAGGATAAGTGAAAACCGAGATTATTTCCTCCCCATCCCAGCAGATCTATCCATCCCCCTCAGGCCCATGTGCTAGAGGACTGGCTCTGTTTCTTCCCTGCTCAGCCAGCCTCACTGTGTAGGAACAATGGGCAAAATCGCAGCACCAGCAATGAAGAGCAATGAGCGTGGCCCTAGGTCTCACTCAGCCACGTGGTTAACCTGGGAGGTCACTATATTGAAGTGCTTCCGGTTTCTTTCAAATGGAATATGGTGGATACATAATGTTACATTAGTTTCAGCTGTACAGCATAGTGATTGGACAAGCCTATACGTTACGCTGTGCTCACCACCAGTGCCACTCCCATCTGTCACCACACAGCTATTCCAGTACCATCGACTATGTTCCCTATGCTGGACCTTTCATCCTTGTGACTTACTCCTTATTTTGGAGTGTTTGAATGCGAGCACAGCATCTGTTGTCAGAGAGCCAGTGTGTGAAACTTACACCAACCACACTTGCTGTGGTTAATTAATTAATTAATTCCATTAATTTCTCTATATTTCAATTTCTTCACCCTTAAAATGTGGATCATATTATTTACTCTACCTACTTCCTTTAGCATCCTACATTTATTATAGAAAATGCCACATATTAAAATTATCCCCTTCCCATTGTCTCTAGAAGACTATTATAAATTCCTTCCTATCGTTAAACAGTGCTTGTTTGTAGTGACACACTCAGAATTTGGTATATATTAGATGCTAAACAAACGTCTGGTCATTTTGAGATTGAGATTTCTACGTGTCAGATTTCACCTCCATGACTAAACCCATGATCTCATCTAACCTTTGAAATTGTTCTGGTAAGAGGGAATGAATATGTCCATTTTATAACTTTGATTCTGAAAGTGACCAAGTACACGCTGTGCCTGCAAAGCCTTACTTGGCGTGTGCACATCTGAAAACCCCTGGTCTGGAATGTTCTTCTCTCCATGTTACCATAGTTCACTTTCTCACTTCTTACAAGTTTTTACTCAAATGCCACTTTCTCCTTGAGGGCTTCTCTAACCATCCTCTGTAAAATCTCAAACCTCCTCTCTACCTGTCAGCTTCTTCCCCACAACTTGTTTTATTTTTCCCTATAGAAGTTATTATACCCTAATTCCCTAAATAACCTACTTATTTAAATGTTACTTATAGGGGCTCCTGGGTGGCGCAGTCGTTAAGCGTCTGCCTTTGGCTCAGGGTGTGATCCCAGTGTTGTGGGATCGAGCCCCACATCAGGCTCCTCCACTATGAGCCTGCTTCTTCCTCTCCCACTCCCCCTGCTTGTGTTCCCTCCCTCGCTGGCTGTGTCTCTCTCTGTCAAATAAATAAATAAAATCTTTAAAAAGAAAAAAGAAAATAAATAAATGTTACTTATATTTAAAATGTTACTTATAATTTATTAATCCAATATTCACTGAGCACCAGCATGATATCAGATTTTTTAGAGATTTTATTTATTTATTTATTTGTCTGAGAGGGAGAGACAGAGAGAGAGAGGGAGAGCGAGCACAAGCAGGGGGAGCAGCAGGCAGAGGGAGAAGCAGACTCCCCACTGAGCAAGGACCCCCGGATGCAGGACTCCGTCCCAGGACCCTGGGATCATGACCTGAGCCGAAGGCAGATGCTTTACTGACTGAGCCACCCAGGTGTCCCAATATCAGATTTTTATACACTCGAGTGAGTTTCGAGTTTTGACAAATGTACACACCCATGTAATCAGCACCATAATCAAGATATAGAACATTTCCATCACTCCAAAAAGTTCCCTCTTGCTCATTTGGAACTTCCCCACCCCCACATCACAACCCTTGCCCCCAGGCAACCACTCATGCTTTTTTGTTGCTAAGATCACCTAAATAACCTACTTTTAAATTTATGTATTATCTGCCTACCTCTTACCCCTCTACACATACACACCAGAATGTTCAGCCTCATCAGGTCAGAGGTTTTCATTTACAGCAGTAATCTGAAAGCCTAGAAGAGTACTGATACACTGGATGAATGAAAGAATGAATGAATGAGTGAATGAATGAATGAAGTATTTTTCATCTTAGCAGGATAACCCCATGCGACATCACATGTCCTTTCTCTGTTAGCTCCTTTCTCTCTTTAATGGGAGTTGGGCCTTGGTTACATTCAGCTCTCCCATTTAAAAAAATTTTTTTTAATTTAAATTCAATTTAGTTAGTGTACAGTGTATTATTAGTCTCAGGTAGAGTTTAGTGATTCCTCAGTTGCATATAACACCCAGGGCTCATTACATCACCTGCCCTCCTTAATGCCCATCACCCAGTTACCCCCTCCCCCTCCAGCAGCCTTCAGTTTGTTTCCTAGAGTTCAGAGTCTCTTATGGTTTGCCTCCCTCTCTGTTTTTCTTTTCTTTTCTTTTTTCTTCCCATCCCTCATGTTCATCTGTTTTGTCTCTTAAACTCCACATATGAGTGAAATCATATGGTATTTGTCTTTCCCTGACTGACTTACTTCGCTTAGCATAATACACTCAGTTCTCCCATTTTTATCATGTTGGTTCTTTAAAGGAAATGAGAGATTTTTAAATGAAGTGCCTTCTGTCTTTGTGGGCTTTTGTCGATATTATTGTTGTTCTATTTGTTTTAATGTCATTTAGATTCCTTCGTTAGAGATTAGGAGTACTGCTTGGTATTCAAAAAGCTCTTGGATCCCCCGAATGAAATTTCAGCTGCCCAAGCTGTCATAGAGAAGGAATTAAAATAAAGCCAAGGAAATTTCTTTACTATGTCTTTAAAGAATCACTGGCTTAACATGTCACATTTATGCTAAGGGGAAAAAAACACACACACAAGACGAGAATAGGTGGGGGTGGAATCATTTTAGAGCTCAAAAGATTAACCACAGAAGGAGATGGTAACTAAAGGCTTGAAGGACAATTAGAAAATAAATTATAATTGCCAGGATGTTCTTTTGACCCATATTGGCTGAAGAATTTCAATTCATGTAAAAATGCTTCAGATTTTCTGTGATGTGATAGGAGATAATTTTCTTTAAATTCTAACTTCATTCAAATGAGGCTTTCTGTAAGTATGGGCTTGGAAGGATTTAAAGAAAGCTTAGTACATAGACCAGTTGTTTTCATATTGAGAATCACGTAGGAATCTTGTGAGAATACAGATTTCTGGGTCCTTCTGAAGCCCTGGATCATAGTCTCCATCAAGGCAGGGATTTGTTAATTTTGTTCCCTGCAGTAGCCTCAAGACGTACAGAGCCTGACACGTGACAAGTGTTCAGCAAATGACGCCGCAGGAATGAAGGAGAATCGAAGGACGGAGGAATCCCAAGAACCCGTATCTTTGAAAGTTCCCCTGGTGCTTACGCTGTAGGACGTCCTCCTACCCAACCACAACTGAGAAACCCTAATTTAGACTTTCAAATTATTCATCACTATTGTACATGTAGTGATGTCGTCACTATTGTACATACTTCGCTTACTATCTTTAACGGTTTCCTGACTTCGCTTTCCAAACATTTTTATTGTTAAGTACCACACACGTAGAGAAAACTTAAATGTCAGGTTCATAAACCATTATAAAGCAAACAACTGGGTAACGACCACCCAGATCAAGAAATAGAAAATTGCCACTCTCTAGAAGCCCCCCTGTGCCCCTTCCCAACTGTGACATTGTCTCTCGTCCCTGAAGAGACTCACAGCCATGATTCTCTGACACTCAAGTTCTTGCTTTTCTCCCGTTTGCCATTGAAACACGCATCCCTAAACACAGTAGTTTAGTTTTGTTTATAAATAAATAGAACCAGACAATGTGAATTACTTTGTGCCTGGCTTCTGTTACTCAATCTATGTTGGAGCGATTCATCCTTACTGCTGTGAATACTTGAGCCTGTTCATTTTCTTGCTGCTTGTTATTCCACTGTCTGAAAGGGTTAATCTGAAGGATCTTATTGTTATTACTAGCAGGAGAAGTCAGGTTGAGTTTCCTGACGTTTACATCAGCAAGAGAGACAAGGACACAGACACAAAGATACCATACAAGTGCGGTGTATATAAAGCTATGCTTTAGGGGGCGCCTGGGTGGCACAGCGGTTAAGCGTCTGCCTTCGGCTCAGGGCGTGATCCCGGCGTTATGGGATCGAGCCACATCAGGCTCCTCTGCTATGAGCCTGCTTCTTCCTCTCCCACTCCCCCTGCTTGTGTTCTCTCTCTCACTGGCTGTCTCTATCTTTGTCAAATAAATAAATAAAATCTTAAAAAAAATAAATAAATAAAGCTATGCTTTAGACAAGCATACCCAGCCAACAAGTTGCATTGATCAAGTAACAATTTCATCTATTTGTATTAATCAAAGTGCATAGAATGGCGACTCAGAGCCTCTGAGTAAGCTAAGCGCGCTCTGCCTCTTCCATTGAAGGTTACTGACCCCAGGGAGGTAGGACCTCATGGCAACGAGTGTGGACTTTGCACTCAGGCGTTTGATCACTGCCTCTTTCATTTACTGTCTGTGTGCTCTTGGGAACTCACCTACTCTTCCTGAGCCTTGGTCTGCTTGTCTATGATGGGGGGATCTTACTAATACTTACCTTACAGGATTATTGCAGTAATTGAAAAAGGGAAGGTAGGAGAAGCACTTAATATCGTGTACCCACTATATGTCAGACATGCCCCGAGGGCTTCTAATGGTTTTACGTCTAATTAATTCATTGAACCTTCCTTCAACTTAAGAGAGCCACAAAGGAAATCTGGGAAATGCAAAGGTACAAGAGACAAAACCAAGGTGAGACTTGGGTTTCTAAGGTCAAGTGGATTCTATTCCAATTCTCCTGTGCATTTTAAAACAGCACAGAATAACCTCTAAAAGTGAGCCTGGGGAGTTATTTAGAAACATACTTGCAAGGGACGCTATTTTTCAATGTCTTTACTTTTTTAATGAATAGTGACTCATTTTATAAATAAAATTGTCTCTCTCTCCAGTTGTTTCTTTTAAACAAAGAAGGTTTATGCCTGCAGAGTCATACTGGATCAAGGGCTCCTTTATCACATATATCTGTATCTCCTATTGGCTTTGTTTCTCTGGAGAGTCCTGACCAACACACTAACACACGCGCTGGAGGAAGATGAGAGAGCAAAGGCCATGATGCTGCCCAGGTCTCTGGTCTGGGCACTTAGAGGTGTTGGGGAGGTTAGGCATTGACCAATACCGGCACTGCAAGGGGAAGAAAACCACCTTCCACTTGTCAGATGATGACAGTTTTCCATGCCCCCCCCCTTTTTAGCAAGCATAAATTCATCAAAGCTAGTTATTACAAACTCACATACATGTATATTTAGTTCTCTTTCTCCAAGTGGGTTTGACCTCTGCTGTGTAATTTTCCTCGCTCTGTTGAGCTAAGAAGACTGAATAACTGAGGGAACTTGAGTTCTGATATAAGCAGCATGTTAACTGTACCAAACATTTGAAAGAAAAATAGCCCTGTAAAATCCTGGATCGGCTGATATCAGTAAGAGTGAGTGTAGAGAGGTTGAACAGTGACAGAACCTTATGAGGTTTTAAAGTTTTGTTTATTTATTTGAGAGAGCATGGGAGAGAGAGAGAGAAAGCACAGGCGCATGAGTGGGGAGGAGGAGCAGAGGGGGAGGGAGGGCGAAGGGGAGGAAATCTCAAGCAGACTCTGCGCAGAGCTTGGAGCCCAACGGGGGTGGAGGGGCTCAATCTTACAACCGTGAGATCGTGCCCTGAGCTGAAACCAAGAGTCAGCCGCTTAACCAACTGAGCCACCCAGGCACCCCATAACCTTATGAAGTTTTAAATCACATCCCAATTATGCCAAGACTGCAGTGGGCCCCCAGATGTCCTGAGGGAGACAAGATGGCCAGGCTCTTATTTGACCCACTAGCTCCAAGTCCCATTTTTAAATTGGGCACTTGACTGCATTTAAAACATCAAATGCTGAAATTTTGGAAAACAAGCAAAAAAAAAAAAAACCTTCTGTAAGTACTTCAGAGAGAAATAGCTACCTATGCCTTTGAAAGGAGCTTAGTCAGGGCTTCACTTTCCAGGAGCAGGTGAGGTTATTTGTGGATTTCTCCTTTCTCCCTTTCTCTCCTGCTAAGGGATTTCTTTCATGTTATCATCCCTTTGATGATTACTCTGTTTGATGGAGACTCCAAAGAAGGTCATCATGGAAAATGGATGTTTAAAATGCTTCTCAGCTGACTTTAAAAAGATCTGTAGGGCAGCAAATTGTCTGCAAGAACCATAGAAAAGTTTCAAGTGTTCTGAGGACTCAGGAATATTTCTCCTACCTGAGCTACAATCCACCAGCGCTTCCTGTCATAGTACTTTCTGGAAGGATGGGGTTTGTGCAGGTGAGCACACGCAGCCTGGGTAAACACAGACCCGCTTGAGGAACTCCATTTCTTTATAATATGCCCTAATTTCTGTGAGGAGCTCTATCTCTCAGCCTCTAGAACTGGCAAATGAGATGAAAAAGGCTTTGCAAACTTTCAGTAGCCATGGAACTCGTCTCCAAACAAAACCTTATACGGAAGTCCAATAGTATAAATACATGTTGGAAGCTGGAATAGACTCCTCCTTCAATCCTCTTGGTCTCTTGCAGGGACCCTTAAACCAACTGACGCAACTATCAGGGCTCCAAAGAGGAAGTCTTAAAAACATTCTTTCAGACTCTATGTGGATCTTGTTACATACATAATAAATTCATTCATGGATAATAACGGTTCATATTTTAAAGCACTTTTATTCTGAGTATGATATTAAATGCAAGTATTTTCCATTATTTAAATAAGCAGTGGTTAAAGTACAAGAAACAAAGCATGTTTCACAGATACTATGATGAGTTCGGTTGGTAAATAAAATCCATTAAAATTATTGCCCAAGACGCGGATTAGGATTTTGATGGATTAACACCTTATGAGAAAGACATAAGAAGTATCCGTTTCCGATAATATGACAGAAAAAAGACCCTGAAATCCTCCATGTACAACATATAGTGCTGTGGGGCATGGAAATAACATACACATACACAATATACACACACACACACTTTTAAATGCACGCTTTTAACGGAAGACAATGGAAGAAGAATTACCTGAGCCTAAGAACCAAGCAGAACACACCAGTTTGTGAAGGGGTATGAACACTGAAACTGCCACAGGCCTCAAGGGCATGTATAGAGCTCTGTGTCCAAGAGCTTCCACACAAAGAAGTTAGAGTGAACGACAGGACTGTGATCTAACCCATGGGGTTGTGCAGAGTAGATCGCCTTAGTCTCACCCACATAAGAGCAAGCACAGCAAGGCTTGCACTTGCTTGCAAAAGTCCATTGTTAAATTTTCAGGAATTTTTCAAGCTGGTTTATTTCACATTGGTGGCTTGAAGTCAGCTATGGTGAGAGTTTTTACAGCCCAGAAATCCACTTAGGCTATAAATTAGGATCTCTCCCTTTCTTCCAGATAGTTACTTGCTGAACAGTGGCTTAAACTAAATGAAAATCTCCAAGGAGAGGCAAACAGCAAAGGAAAATGTTGTGTTCTAAGCTTTGGGTAGAGGTGAAAAAAAATAAAACCTCCTTTGAGATTTCAAGGTCATCTTTGACTTTCAACATATTTAGTCCAGCATGCATATAATTTGCATGGTTTAAAAAGACTCTCTAAGGCAAAAATATTGTTAAAAATTAAGGTTAAGTTGTAGGTTAACATCTTGAGCTGGGTGTAAGATGAGCCCTAGAACATCTTGTGCCACAAAGTGAAGAAGTGATCAAAGAATGATGAGGATATGTCAAAATGACACAGAACCAGTTTGAAAGAGCTTCTGGTCCAATCTGGGGCAATGGGGATCGTATGAATGCAGTGGGATACTATTTCACAATAGAAAGGGATGAGCTCCTGAAACCCACAACAATATGGGTGAATCTCAAACGCACCATGCTTAAGGAGACAAAAGGAGACACTAAGACTGTATACCATCCTATTTCATTTAGATAAAACAGAAAGAGGAAAACTATAGTGACAGAAACACATCAGTTGCTGCGAGGGGTCAGTATTGAAGGGATGAGGGAAGTGAAAATGGCACCAGGAATCTTTTTAGGGTAATTGAATTGTTCTGCATTGTGTTGGTGGTGGCAGCCTCCTCAATAAAGCTGACTAAAAGAAACAAAAAATCTTATTTGGCAAATGACATGTCAGATAAAGCATATCCAAAATCTACAAAGAACTTATCAACTCAACACCCAAACAACAACAACAAATTCCAGTCAGGAAATGGGCAAAAGACATGAACAGACATTTCTCCAAAGAAGACATCCAAATGGCCAATAGACATATGAAAAAATGTTCCACATCACTCCACATCAGGGCAATACAAATCAAAACCGCAATGAGATACCACCTCACACAGGCCAGAATGGCTAAAATTAACAGGTCAGGAAATGACAGATGTTGGCAAAGATGTGGAGAAAGGGAACACTCTTACACTCCTGGTAGGAATGCAGGCTGGTGCAGCCACTCTGGAAAACTGTATGGAGGTTCCTCAAAAGGTTTAAAATAGAGCTACCCTACAATCCAGCAATTGCACTACTGGGTATTTGCCCCAAAGATACAAATGTAGTGATCTGAAGGGGCACCTGCACCCCAATGTTTATAGCAGCCATGTCCACAATAGCCAAACTGTGGAAAGACTCTAGATGTCCATCGACAGATGAATGGATAAGGAAGATGTGTATAGATATCCAATGGAATACTACTCAGCCATCAAGAAAATGAACTCTTGCCATTTGCAACGACGTGGATGGAACTACAGGGTATTATGGTAGGGGAATAAGTCAATTAGAGAAACACAATTATCACATGATCTCACTTATATGAGGAATTTAAGGAACAAAACGGAGGATCATAGGGGAAGAGAGGAAAAAATAAAACAAGATGAAATCAGAGAGGGACACAAACCATAAGAGACTCTTAATCATAGGAAACAAACTGAGGGTTGTTGGAGGGGAGGTAGGTGGGGGGATGGGGTAACTGGGTGATGGACATTAAGGAGGGCACGTGATGTAATGAGCACTGGGTATTACATAAGACTGATGAATCACTGACCTCAACCTCAGAAACCAATAATACATTATATGTTAATTAATTGAATTTAAATTTTTAAAAATACAAAAAAAAAAAGAAAAAAATCTTGTCACTATATTGACATCAAGAAAGTAAACTTTCAGGCAAGAAGCACTATTCAAAAGAAGGAAGAACATTTCATTATGATGAAAGAGTCAATCTGCCAGGGAAATGCTAGAATTCTAAAGTCGTGTGTCCCAACAATGTAGCTTCACTATATCTATAAAGCCAAAGTTCCGAGAACTAGAAGGAGAAATAGATAATTCCACAATCAGTGAGAATCAATGACTTTTCCAGTAGCTACTACAAATTTCTGCACAAAAATCAGTAAATTAACCGACAATTGTTAACAAACTTGACCTTCTTGACATTTATGGAGCAAACCCAACTACTGTAAAGAACACATTCTTTTCATGTGCATGTGGAGTATTAATCAAAATCAATCATATTCTGAGTCAAAGAGTATTTCTCAACAAATTTTAGGTAATTGAAATCATTTACAGCATGTTCTCTAAACACTGGAAATAAGCTAGGAAAAATGTTAAGAAAAGATAACTAGAAAATCCCCACCTACTTGTATAATATACAAAAGGTTGTATCTGATCTCTTTTTGGTTCCTGGTGTGTGGCACAGAAAGTCAAATACCCTTGGAATCTCCCGGTAGGAGTGTCTTTTGTGTTTCATAATGACTCATTTTTGACTATTCCCAAGTTTATGCTAGTGAGGTGACTCACAGTGAGCCCTTAGATAGTATCAAGGGAGGAGCTGGCTATATCAGAAAAACCAAGTGCCTGCTTACGAAGATGTGTCAGCCCCGGGCCCTGACCTCCAGGGACAGGAAAAGGGCTGTGGATAGAGGTCAGTCTCATGGCCACTGATTTCGTCCATCATGACTGCATAATGAAACCTTGATTAGACTCTGAACACAAGGCTCAAGGGAGCTTCCTGGGTGGAGGATATATAGATGTACCTAAAGGGTGGCTGGCTCTTGACTCCATGAGGACAGAAGTTCCTCCATTTGGGACCCTTCCAGTCTTGTCTCATGTGGCTCTATGAGTGGCTGTTCATCTGTATCCTTTATAATAAAATAGTAAGTGTAAGTATAGTGCTTTCAAGAATTCTGTGAGTCATTCTAGCAAACTATCAAAGCTGAGGCTATTATGGGAAGCCCTGAAATTTGTAGCTAGCCAAGCAGAAGGGCAGGTGAATTGAGGACACTCAAGACATAAGGCTTGAAGTGGGGCGGTCTTACGGAACTAACTTATAAAGACTGTGCTAACTCTGTGTAGTTAATGTCAGAATTGAACTGAATTGAAGGACCGACCCCAAGTGGTGTCAGTAAATGGATGTTGGAGAGTAACTTGGAATTTGAGAAACATCTCTCTTAATAATTCATGGATTTTTTAAAAACACTATTGTGCTTCAAAATACAGTGGACCCTTGAACACACATGACTTAGGGGGGCCAACCCTTCATGCAGATGAAAATTTTAACATCACCTTTGACTTCCCAAAAAATTAACTACTATTAGCCTACTTTGACTGGAAGCCTTACTGACAACATAAACTGTTGATTAACACGTATTTAGTATGTTATATGTATCATATGCTGTATTTTTACAATAAAGTCAGCTAGATGGAAAAAATGTTATTAAGAAAGTGATAAGGAAGAGAAAATGCATTTACAGTATTGTACTGTATTGAGAAAAAAATCTATGTTTAAGTGGACCCACGGAGTTCAAACCAGTGTTGTTCAAGGGTGAACTATATTGGGAAATATTTTGAACTAATTATAATGAATATGCAGCTTATTAAAACTTACAGGTTTCCTAAGCAGCCTAAAGGTAAATTAATAGATATAAATGCATATCAGTATAGAAGAAGAAAGGCTGAAAATTTCCATCTCAGGAAGCTAGAAAAGAATAACAAATGAAACCAAAAATGTAGAAGGAAATAAGTAGTAAAGATAAGAGGAAAAAAATCAAAGAATAGAAAAAAGTGTATTGTAGAGAACACAGTTTTAAAGTAAGTTCTTTGAAATTGATAAGACATAGCCAGACCGATCAAGAAAAAAAGAGAGAGAGAGAGAGAGAAAGAAAGAAAATACAAATTAGTAAATGAAAAATAAATAATAAAGAAAGAAAATACAAATTAGTAAATGAAAAAATAAATCAGTGATGTCACTATAGCTCCTATGGAAATAAAAACAAAACACGAAAGCTCATATGGATATTATACACATGATACCAAACTATTTGACAATTTAGATGAAATGAGCAAATTCCTGAAAAAGTACAACTTATCAAAACTCTAACAGGCATGGACAAGAAAGGTGAAAGGGATTAAGAGGCACAAACTTCTGGTTATGAAATAAGTCACAAGGATGAAAAGAGCAGGATAGGGATTATAGTCAATTACATAGTGTAATAACTTTGTATGGTGTGACGGGTGACTACACTGGGGAGCACTGTGTAATATACAGAATTGTTGAATCACTATGTTGTACACTTGAAATTAACATAACATTGTATGTCAACTATACCTCAGTTCAAAAAAAACCTCTCTTGGGGCACTTGGGTGGATCAGTAAGGTAAGCGTTGGCTCAGGTCATGATCTCAGGGTCTGGGATTGAGCGCCTGAGTCCGCATTGGGCTCCCTGCTCAGTGGGGTGTCTGCTTCTCCCTCTGCCTCTTTGCCCCTCCCCCGTGTTCGTGCTCTCTCTTTCTCTCTCAAATAAATAAAACCTTTATTTAAAAAAAATAAAAATAAAAGACTCTCACAAGAAGAACCAGAAGTCTGAAGAGTCTAGTTTCTACTAAAGAAACTGAATATACAATTTAAAATCTCACAGAGAGAACTCCAGGCCCAAATCACATTTTGACTTTTCCAAATATTTAAAGTATAAGTAATATACCAATTTCATGGAAATTCTTTCAGGGAAAAGGGAAAAAGGAATACTTCCTCACTAATTTTACGAAGGCATGATGAAGTGAGATGTGGCTATTACTTGCAGAAAAGTAGAAAAGACATTTGGTAAAAACTAAGGAAATGTGGGGGCACCTGGGTGGCTCAGTCATTAAGTGTCTGCCTTCGGCTCAGGTCATGATCCCAGAGTCCTGGGATCGAGCCCCTCATCGGGCTCCCTGCTCTGCTGTCAGCCTGCTTCTTCCTCTCCCACTCCCTGTGCTTATGTTCCCTCTCTTGCTGGCTGTCTCTCCCTCTGTCAAAT
Source organism: Ailuropoda melanoleuca (assembly GCF_002007445.2). Taxonomy (NCBI): domain Eukaryota; kingdom Metazoa; phylum Chordata; class Mammalia; order Carnivora; family Ursidae; genus Ailuropoda; species Ailuropoda melanoleuca. The sequence continues at coordinate 14,012,712 of NC_048224.1, forward strand.
AAATAAATAAATAAATAAAATCTTTAAAACAAAAACAAAAAAAACTAAGGAAGTGTGAATCAGCTATGGACTTTAGGTAATAATAATATATCACTGTTAGTTCATTAATTGTAACAAATGTACCATAAGATGTTAATAATAGAGAAGCTGGGTGAGAAGGTATATGGTGAGTCTCTGTACTTTCGACTCCCCCTTCTAACCAATCCCGTCGCCTTCATTTCTCACAGCTGTTTTTCCCAAGAACACTCCTAATAAACTTCCTGTGCTCAAATCTTTCTTGACAGAACACAAATAGCACAATGTCCTTCCACTGTTCAGTGGTGCTGAGATATTTGAATATGTAATATGAAATAGAAACATGTCTCTTTACATAAGCAAATCCTCCTTCGTGACTTACACTTTTACCAGTAACTTAAATAAGCAAATGGAAATCTGAGTCTGCGTTCATTCAGTCTTTCATTCACTCAAAACACATTTTTTAAAATCATCCATAATGGATAGAACTATTTCAGGTTATGGGAATGCACACATGATGTAAACACAGCCTCTAACCATAAGGAGCTTACAACCAAATGAATAAAGAGAAGTACATGGCAACTTAAGTATATAAAACTAGACTTCACACAGCAAGAGCAGTATAGAGAAGTCAGGTGTGGGAATTCAGATCACTTGATGTACATCACTTCCAGGTAGGCACACCCAGGAGGTTTTCGGGTAGAAGGTGACCTTTGAGCCGACGCTGGAAAGCAAGTACGAGTTGGATGGGTAAGGAAGATTCGAGCGTACCTCAAGCGGAGAGAACTGAATGAGCAAAGGCATCAAAGTGTCGCAGTGTGGGGCTTATCTAGAGAAGGGCAACAGTGGAGTTTGGCTGAGCTCTGGTTGCTCGACGGCGTGGTGGTAGACAGCCTGGAAGGAGAGCTTGGGACTGCCCTGGAATACAACTGTTGAACTGCATTCAACAAGTCACAGCGAATCAAGAAAAATGGGAGCAAGTGAATGATCACCTCCGATCCGTGTCTTAGGAAGACTAGCCAGTGGCCTACAATCAGGAGGTGTGAATTCAATTCCAACCTTTTCTGGCTGTGAGTCCTTGAGTAAATTATATAACCTCTGTGTGTTTTAGATTCCTCATCCGCAAATGAAGCTAAGGTTCAACTACTCTTCTTAAGCAAAGGGATGGGTTACGGACGACTGGGGGAGTCTAGGGAATGCTGTGTCTATAATAGAAGCATTGATAATTTATTATCTGGTTATTGAAAGATTTTTCTATCTTGATGGACCCGACCTGTGGGGGTGATCCCTTCGTTCTTTCAACTTTTACCCCACTGCACATACTGAGTGGTTCTGTCCTGAAATGAAACTCGGAGTCTTAAACTCCGTGTGTGTGTTGGTGGGGCTGGAGGGAGATGGTAGAAGTGAGAGATGTCTCGATTGGTTCTCCGCAAGAATAGCTGTGATATATCACAGATTTATCATGTTTCAAACACAAGGCCAAGTGCTTTATACATATTTTCTCATTTGATCAACAATAATCTTGTAAGAAAAATCCTGGGGGCACATTAGGTCACTTGTCCATGCATCTGCTATGAAGATGTTAAAAGAACAAAGCTTTATGACTGTATAACAAAGGTATTTGCCCCTTATGGAGTGACTAGAAGATTCTGATTATAATCAACTAAAGACTCAGCAGACGCTGAACGTACATGCAGCTAACTGATGTGGGCAGGGTTTAATCTCAAGTTGACACCCTCCTCATTTTAAAATGATGAGAAGTTTTTTTGGATTCTAGCCTGGGAAAAGGAGTAAAGATGACTCGTTTACTAATTTGCTGAAATACAGGTATTCAAGCTCTGCTTTGGTCACCGATTCTGGAGGAAATATAGTCTTCCACGCAGTTTTTTTTTTTTAATCAGAAATATACCATGAACAAAAAATCCCACCATATTTCTTTATGACACAATTTGATACGCTCTGTTTTTCATCTCACCGGAAGCAGGCAGATCCACGTCAAATAAACCCTTCAATGTCTCTGAGCTGCCATCGTCTCATCTGTAAAGTAGGACTAATACTTAACTTGCAGAGTTATTATGGGCATTAGAAATAATGCATGCAAGGCACCAAGTACACTGCCTCTTATACAGTAGGTGCTCAATTAAAGCTGTCTATTCAATCACTTCTGCCTTGCTTTCTATGTTAAGCAGATTGCTATGATTTTGCACAAATTGGGCCTCTGTCCCTTTACTATAACATCTCTCAAACTATTCGGTTCCTTTATCAAAATAAGTGGAGAAACATAAAATCTGAGGGAAAAAATCTCAAGATACTATCTTCAGGTTAAAATGTTGGGACTTCCCAGGCTTCTGGGATGAGACCTGTGCCTAAGCTTCTTTTCAGCCCTCTTACCTGTTCTCTATCTGCAACCTTCCATGGTTCCAACGTAGCTACTTGGATCTCTCCTACATATATTCCCCCATGATACTGATACGTCTTTTTCTTCTTTCTATGCCCGGGTAATTCCTACCTAGGCACTATATCCTCCAAAAAGTCCTGCCTTCTCCACCCTCACCCCACCGTCCAGCTCAAGGTGGTAGTTCCCTACCTATGTTTCCACAGCATTCCATGCTTACCTTTGTTATGAGGTATAACACGCTGAATTGCCATACATGGTTTTCTTAACTATTTCTCCCACTGGATAAAAATTCCTTAATGCTGGGATCTATGTTTCTAATCTAAATATTGCCAAAGTCTAATACAGCCCTTAGCTCATGGTTGGTGGTCCATTTATATTTGTAACTTGTTGAATGAGCACAAGGTGGTTGGTTTCCTCTGCAGGGAACAATGCCATCAGTGAGGCAGCCCTAGCGAGTACCTTAGAACATAAGGATAGGAAAATCATACCATGCCAGTCAAGACTTTTGGTTCTAGCAGTAGCAGTATACATTCTGGAAAGAAAAAAAGTCTCTCACAATGATAAGTCTTTAACCATCTGTAATGACTGCTAATGAATGATAGTCATTAAGGAATCTATCTAACATCTTCTCAAAACCATATCAACCTATATCTACTCTTTAAGCTAACCAGAGGTCAAACATTTAGATCAGCTACATAACAGTATTTAATTTGAAGGCCCCCAAATCATCTCTATTCAAGTTTTAAGTGGACACCTCCTAGAGTTAATGGAAGGGTTTTATTAATAAGTGGATTAGTTTATAGCTACCCTTCTTTTTTTCTTCCTGATTTGTTAAACTTTAATCATAGCTCCTTTGCTGAAATCATTCTAGCCTAAGGAATTACAACTCTTTATCTTGTTTCTTCTGTCTTTGAAATCTGAGAGGGAGAATTTTCAACATTTTTATTATAACCATCTAAAATGAGACCAAAACAAAGGCTGCACCATTTAATAGGCCAAGAAATGCATCTGATTTGCATTTATGAAACGCGAATGGTTATAAAATGCAAGCTGAAAAAATTCAAAGTTGTAAACATAAAGTGACTGTATAGTTAGGAAAATCCACTTGTAATCTCAGGTCTGTAAATAACTCAGAATGGTTTTCTCTTGGTTAAAAAAAGCCAGTTTCCTAAATTCTATGACTACTGTTGGGAAAGTATATATTTTAAAGACCATGTAGAAAATCCACTGTTTTTCTTCCCTCCTTACTGAGATCTTTGCTCTCTTACAGAGCCTGTCAAGTTTCACCACCAAGAGATTTTTTACAGGTTTTGTTTGTTTGTTTGTTTGTTTGTTTGTTTTAAGTAGGCTCCATGCCCAGCGTGGAGCCCAACACAGGGTTTGAACTCACAACCCTGAGAGCAAGACCCTGAGATCAAGACCTGACCTGAGATCAAGAGTCAGATGCTTAACTGCCTGAGCCACCCAGGTGCCCCTGTAGAAGAGATTTTCTAAAAGAAGGAAAATTTGTCTGTGCATATGAAAGAACGTGCTCTTTTTACGTTGATACCATGGTATATAATGGCAAAAATAAACATTTTCTATCGTTTTTTAATCTACCTTTTGCCAACCTCTGATGTGACTCCTTTTTGTTGTATCTGTTTACTTTGCTTACTGGTCTCCGCTTAGCAACTATAGCAAGTTCTAGTTGAAATCATTTAGATGTAGATGTCGCTGGAGTCACCAAGGTTGAGTTGTAAAGCTTTCTGCATGAGTCTCTGCCTTTCCACACTGACTCTGCACGTAGAAGTCAGTGTCTCATGGTAGAAAGCACATTAGACTAAGAGTCAAAAAACCACGTTTCTGGCACTTTCTAGTTGGTTTTACCTTGGGTAAGTCTGTAAGGCTTCTAGTGATTGTAACACTGGTATAAAGTAGAAACTTTTTGTCTAAGGGATTTTAAAGGATTTTAGTGGTCATGGTAGTTGACTCCCCAGCAGATGATTAATCTAAGACAGTGGTTTTCAAATTCGGCTGTACATTTGAATTACCTGGGAAACTTTTTGAACTCTCAGTGCCCTGGCCACACCCAGACCAATGAAGTCACAAACTCTGGGGGTTGGATCTAGATACTCTAATTTTTAAACATTGCTCAGTGATTCCAATGTTCAGTCAAGATTGAGAACCATTGATTCTAGAAATGCCACAATCTTTGCTAATAATCAGTTTATGAATGAGCATGTGATCCAATTCTGACCAACAAAATGCAAAGCAAGGCTACAGGGAAGCCTTGGGAAAAGAGCTCTTGCCCCCCCCCCCCAAAATAAAAGGAGACAAAGAGACTTGCTGAGAGTCTGGGACTGAAAATATCTCAGAGGCAGAAAGAAAGTGGAACGAACCCAGAGCCTGCCCAACTTCTAAGCTTCCAGTTATCGGAGATGGTAAATTTCCTTTAGTGTCTAAACCAAATCGACAATTTTTCTATTATTAGCAATTGAAATATCCTAAATGATCTGCCTAAACTGGAAATTTGCTTCATGCACTTCTTGTGCTCAGAAATATTATGAGTTAATTCCACTGGAATTTCTTTGCCCTTCGCTCTGATGAGGTAGACTGTGGTTGGAAACCAGAGGTCTAGGGGGAAAATTGCCAATAGTTCAAACAATATCTCCTGTCAGGTCTGTTTGATCTCCTTGTGTTTATTACCCTTTAGATTTGCCTTTGGATATTTTCTCCCTGCATTAGTATTCTTTAGCTTTCTACTGAGACCATTTTAGATAATTGACACCACATGAAAATTGGTATGTAGGCTGGGGGTTCTTATCCCACATACCAACTTCTGTAGAATGTCTTTTACATTGTACCACCAATGACGATAATTTGCCTCTACCTAGTCCCACAATAATATAATTATTATTATACTGCAATAATAAATACAGTATTCCATTCTGAAGGGAGCTGGAAACACAATGTCTTCATCAGTTAGATCCATACCCATTGGCAACGGTAAGTGGCTGCTATAACGTAAGTGGCAAAGCTCAGCATGTTGTTCCTGAGAAGCAATAATACACACCTTCTCCACATTCACTATAAAATTTGATTTTATCAGGGTGCAACTGTGATCTTCAGAGAGCCTTGCTATTTATGGATTCTTTACCAGTTCAGAGTCTGAAGGGTGAGTATGTGGGGGTCCCAAACTCAAGGTTACCTTAGTACAATGCATAGCGGTTGGGGGCTGTGTACATGGAGGATTCATGCTTCTTTATGTCTGATGGATAAACTCAGGTTTGTAATATATACATTTCAAAATACCAGTACTGTGTCTATTCTCTTGTTTCTAAGATGTTGTCTTTTTTCCCCTCCTCAGATCTAATCTCAAGGAGATTTGAGATACTAAAATTCAATGCATGGGCCATAAAATGTGGGGAAAACAGACAGAAGCCAGAAAAGGCAACTCATCCTGGTCCATTCCTTTAGGCACCTTGGAGCCTTTATGTAAAGGGAAATGATTGGGTAAAGTAAGAATGGATGGAAAATACTCAAATGAGTAAAAATTCAAGGTATTTGTTAACATGCTGCATTGGTATAATAATATCTTTGCACTAAAAACAATGTAACCTCTGTGATAGCAAGACAGTTAAGTCTAAATTAGTGTTTCCCAAAGTATATTCTGCAGGACAGTAATTATGCCGGGTATCAAATAAAGTCACAAGAAAAATTTAAGTGAGCAAATAGCATGGGGAAAACAGTGAAACGGGACATCTCAAAGCCTTTCATACGCTACTATAGATGTGAACAACCAGAAGTGACGTGCTCCTCTGCCACCTTTTGCAAACATATTTAAACGTGTGATTATTTTTTTAATGTATCGTTTTTTCAGGAGTAAAGTTGATCTGTATTCATCGGTGGTATCTCAGCGACCACCAAAAGAACAAGTCGGCTCACCCATCTGAGATGAAGTGCTGTGGATTTGTGAGAGGCTGAAGGCTAGGACTGTCCTGGGACTGTCCTGGGACTGCCCTGTGACCTGCAGATAAGGGGCTTTGAATGGCTGGCCTATCCCACAACCTGGACACACTCGTACCCCAGAAGCTCATGGCTGCTACTGAGCAGCCCCCCAAGGTTTACCGGTGCCCCTAGTTCCAAAAAGTGTGATCTATGAATTCTTCTAAGAATTTGATTTTATTTTTATTAAAATGCCTACTTCTATTTAAACACGTAACACCACACACACACACACACACACACACACACACACACACACACAATACCACCCCAGTAGGAGTCATACTTCCAATTGGTATCCAACGATTGAGCTCATTTTATTACTATTGTTGATGTCATGAATTTGTGAGCCAACTTTCCTATGAAGAGCTGGCTCTCAACCACATTAACGAGGGGCTGCATAAGAGAATCAAAATGAGGCACCCCTTTCTGACTCTGGCTCTCTCTTCCAACATTAAAATGATAGCCATCATTTACTGAGCTTTGCACTGTGTAAAGCCCCTTGGCATCACCTCTTCTCTTTAAAACAACCTTCTGAAGTAGCCATTATATCTTCCTTTTACAAGCAAAGAAACTGAATCTTGGAGGGTTTGAGTAGCTTGCCAGGAGAACACAGTTGTCTCTCAATAAGCCTCTGCTTTAATAGATGTTGAAGAAAGAGCCTATTGATGGCCTCAAGAGGTCAATATAAAGGAACAGTGCCTCCTGAAAATGTACTAATTTGTAAGTATCTAAGAAGTCAAAAAGGACTGCTACTTCTTTCTTTCTCTCTCGATTTGGTAAAAATCCTTTTAAATCCTCTATTCTTTTCAAAGCCAATTACACCAAACTCCTATCAAAATGATCAAATCCAGTGTGTGTGTGTATTAAGATGGATAAATGGCAAAATATCTAACTGATTCTGTAATCAAAACCTTGCACTTAAAAGCTGGTAAGCCAACCATGGAAGAAAACCCAAATATAAAATTAATGCAATAATGGTGTTTATGTTTTTATTACCCTGTAATTATATCATTCCTGTGATTGTTTTTCTTTTCATGCTGGCCCGTAAAATGTTGCTGCCTCAACCTGTTTTAAACATCTACATTTGTAGGATTAGGACTAGTGATGTTTTGCCAATTTCCATGCAAGAGAAGCCAGAGGCACCAATCCCACCTTCTTTGATAAAGTCCTTCATTAATTTGACACCTGGCACTCTCAGCTGTGTTCTTTTTGGGGGCACTGTCCCGGTCTTTAGATAACACCATACTCTGTCACGAGAAACACATTATAAAGTTGGTTATTGCACTGACTTTTATACTTTGCTGTTATAACTTACATCAGTTTTCTTCTTACTGTAAGTCTCGATTTGTAAGTTAAGTTTGCTTAGTAAGTCAAGATTGCTTATTTTCAGGGTTGTCTATTCAAATAAAATTTTCTATATGATCTTTTCCTTTGCTTTCAAATTCTTTATTCAAAAGCATTTTTTACTTGCCCTTATTCATTTTGCACTGTTCCAAAGGCTGCCAAAATTTGCATTAAAATATAAAGACATAAAATTAAGTCCAGATTTGCCAAGATGGACCAATTAGTGGGTGGTTACATTTTTTCTTTTCCACAGAAAAATTGATTATAGAATTCCTGTAAACGGCAAGCTTTTGATATGATCACATTTCTAGAAGTCCATGTCCTAGCAAGTTTTCAGGAATCAGTCTCTTACATTAAGCAAAGTATGGGTGGCTGCATTAAGTAAAAAGTGTCCTACCTAAAAAAATTGGGGGTTTGTATCTGAACAAGAAATTGCTACTGGAAAATGTATGAACCTGAACCACTCACTCCTCTTATCAAATAAAACACTTTGAGAGTAAATAAATATTTAATGGTAAATCTATATTCTTTTCTGGCATGAACCCAATATTACTCATTATTTTAACATAAGGAAATCCCTAATAAACCTCCAGGTTTTTACTTAAGCTAATAAATGGTTACCCTTTGCATCAGAATTATTTTTAAAAATATGAAATATTAAATTTGTTTACAGATACTTCCTGTTAAAGTTGGCCCTTGTGTTTATCTGTTCTGCTTGGAGAGATTCCAGACTATTCTGGCTTTGACCGTGTAATCCAGTATTTGCCAGTCAAAGCTGCATGGTGTAAGAGCAACCCCATGGCTCTTCCTTGACCCACATCTCACCAGCTTGTCTGCCCTTCCCTCACTTCCTCCCCTACTTGCAGCTTCCACTACTTACTACTTCTTTGATTTTGTAATAAAATGATGCTGGAGGAACAGGGACCTCGGGCTAAATGTGGGGATGAATTCTACTCCTGATTTTTACTGCTTTGTTACACTCCATCTCCGTACATAATCTGTAGGCAATTTGCATCTGAATTCACATCTGGTGCTTGTTTAAAATGTGGACCCTTGGGGATGCCTGGGGGGTTCAGTCGGTTCAGCCTCTGACTCTTGATTTTGGCTCAGGTTATGATCTCAAGGTTGTGAGATAGAGCGGCCTCTGGCTTCATACTCAGCGGGGAGTCAGCTTGGGGACTCTCTCTGCCCCTCCCCCCATGCTCTTTCTTTAAAATAAATAAATAACTATTTTTAAAAAAGAATTTCCCTCTTCTTCTCCCTCTAACCCCCACTCCCCCCACAAGCGGCATTCATGCACATTCTCTATCTCTAAAAACAAACAAACGAAGAAACAAACCAACAAACAAAAGATAGAATGTGGACCCCAGGATCCCATCCCAGACATACTGGAACTCAGGGAAACTCTGTGGCGTCTGCAATTTTAACACGCTCCCCTACAGTTCAAGACCCACTGTTCTAGATGCCTAGGCTGATGTCACTACACACGCTGCGAAAAAGAAGTCCACTGGAGACATCTGTGAAGATGGCAAAATAAGGAGACTGCTGGATCGCCTTCCAGAGAATTTCCACTGAAATAGAACGAAACTAGCGAACACTGAAAATATCCTTAGCAAGAGCAATAAATGACAAGAAATAAATGGCTACCAGGCTATGACATTTTTACAAGTGTTTCACCTCAAAAAACCCCATGGTCTACCTCTCAAATGGGATGATGACCCTCGCGTCCTCCAAGGGTGGTGAGGATTAAACACGGGGCCTGAAGAACCCAGCGGGGCACACCGCATACAAGCAGCACTACAATCGCCACACGGTGCACTCCTCCCACTGGGACTTTCATCAGCTTCCGCCCACCCCATTTGCTGGCCATTTGCTGACACTGCATCACTGAGGTCTAAGTCCCTCCTTACAAATCAGTAGGGTTTGGTATTATTCTGGGGCTCCAAGCCTAAAATTTTTCGGGCATTAGTTTTAGCAAATTTAAACTTTTGTGTTGGGGCGCCTGGGTGGCACAGCGGTTAAGTGTCTGCCTTCAGCTCAGGGCGTGATCCCGGCGTTATGGGATCGAGCCCCATATCAGGCTCCTCTGCTATGAGCCTGCTTCTTCCTCTCCCACTCCCCCTGCTTGTGTTCCCTCTCTCGCTGGCTGTCTCTGTCTCTGTCAGATAAATAAATAACTAAAATCTTTAAAAAAAACAAAAAACAAAAAACTTTTGTGTTAACCAAATCTGCCCTGCCTTCCACATATTTTTTCTATACACGCAGACCTCCCAGGCATGTGATCAAGCACTCTCCGCACTCCAACTATTACCGACGCCTAGAAGCCCCCACTGAGGCCTCCTGATTCCTTACACATCAACGCCCACTGGCCTAGGACTCACATTCACTGCTCCACCACCCTTCCATTGTGACTCCTGTCTGTGGAGGGATTCTCCTGCGGGTCTCCGTTCCCAGTCACTTTTCTGCTCGTCAGGGCTCCTCCTTTCATCCAGAGTGTGTCATAGCTTGGAACTTAGACCGCCACTCTCTGCAAGCCTCCGTACAAAATGATAGACAGTGAATACCTCCCCTGCCATTGCCCCTCTACTCCTACGTGGTCTTGCCTCCAGCATCGATTCAGGGTCCTTTCACATTTGTTTATATCAGGGACTGATCCAAAGAAAATTAACACCCCCAAAAACCAATGCCGGCACAGAATGTGACAAAATTTTAAACTGTGTAAAATCTGCAAGCATCTAAGCAAGAAAAACACCACCTATTACAACTTACTGTCAAAAGAGTTCAAATCAGGGGGTGCCTGGGTGATGCCTTCGGTTAAGCATCCGACTCTTGGTTTTGGCTCAGGTCGTGATCTCAGGCTCGTGAGACTGAGCCCCATGTTGGGCTCCGTGCTCAGTGGAGAGCCTGCTTGAGAGTCTCTCTGCTCTGCCCCTCCCGCCGCCCCCACCCTGCTCTCTCATGATGCCCCGCTCTCTCTCTAAAACAAACAAACAAAAAACAAAAACAAAAACAAAAACAAAAACGGAGCTAAAATCAGATTATTTTCAGATTTGTTCTGTGTAAACATCAACTCTGAAAGATCACAGAGTGACAATTACATTTCCCTCAAGGAAAATAAAAGACTCAGAAGTTTTATACCAAAACGAGCTGGGTATAAAAGTGATAACATATTATCTGATTCTTAACATTTCCAAAATGTATCATTCAAATGGTTTTTTATTAAAAGGTTATGCCTAAAAAGAAAATTTGAACATTGGATTACATTTTTCCATTGTTACACACACACACACATATATATATAAAGATTTTATTTATTTATTTGACACAGAGAGAGAGCGGGAGAGGGAACACAAGCAGGGGGAGTGGGAGAGGAAGGAGCAGGCTCCCCAATGAGCAGGGAGCCCAACACGGGCTTGATCCCAGGACCCTGGGATCGTGACCTGAGCCAAAGGCAGGTGCTTAATGACTGAGCAACTGAGGCACCCCCTAAATATATTTTCAGGGTTATGTTCCCATAGGAAGTGGGAAGGGAAAAACAACAACTCAAAAAGAAGTTTTTGCTTTTTGTTAATCTCGGTGTCTTTTATTTCCAAATTATGTTCCAGAAAATGTGATAAGTATGTCATCTAGTCATGTTTTGAATAAAATGCAACTGATAATGCAGTTAAATGCTATTTCTTAGAGGATTTTCATTGACTCCATGGATGCCGACTATATAAAGCCAGTCAATACATACAAATGATTTTATTGCCAATTTCCTCATGGAATTCACAGTGTGGGAGAGTCAGCTAAGAAATGTCCACTAAGAATTTAGATTCCTGTGGTTTATTAACAGGAGGTGAGGGTAAAGCTCCTGTTGCATCTGCCGTCAGAAAACCTCCAATTACTGCCTTGTTTTCAGTTGAATGTAGGTGGTCACAGACATTGACTATACCTTTGAAATTTTTTTTTCTCTTTCTCTTGAAATCATTTATTCATTCCATGGAAACCTATAATGCCAGGGACCGTATCAGGTATGAAAAGAAAAAACACAGAGGTGCCTGGGTGGCACAGTCGTTAAGCGTCTACCTTCGGCTCAGGGCGTGATCCCAGCGTTATGGGATCGAGCCCCACATCAGGCTCCTCTGCTATGAGCCTGCTTCTTCCTCTCCCACTCCCCCTGCTTGTGTTCCCTCTCTCACTGGCTGTCTCTCTCTGTCAAATAAATAAATAAAATCTTTAAAAAAAAAAAGAAAAGAAAAAACACAGATAAGACTCAATCTCTATCTAAAGAAGTTACTTCTAATCAAGCAGGAGCCTTAAAAACGTGAAGCTGTTTCTTTAGCTAAAGGGTTTGTTTTGAACTGACTCACGGAACATGCAAGATAGAGTTATAAAAAGTAGATATGCTATGCATATGAAGAAAGGAGACAAGTTCAACTGAACTCCTTGGATTTTTTAAGAATAATAAATAGCTATCATTTATTGAGTATTTACAATAGATCTGATTCATGCTAAGTACTGTACAAATTTTACTTCATCTAATCTTCACAGAAATTCCATTTTGCATGGAGGGAAAGAGCTTTATCTCCATTTTACAAATTAAGAAATTGAATATAGACAAGTTATTAGTCGTAAGTCACAAAAATAGTGCGTAGAGAGAGGTTCAGACCATGCCTTTATGACCCCAGAGTTGGCGGCTTTTGACCTCTCTGTTGTCAACCCCATTCTGAATGGGGAACACAGGCGTGCTCTTCGTCATGTATCCAAAGTGAGGTTCATTTGTATGCAGAACCTTCGCATGGAACTCTTTTGCCCCCCAACAAGCCTTTTTTTTTTTAATTTTTTATCATGTTACGTTAGTCACCATACAGTATATCATTAGTTTTTGATGTCATGTTCCAACAAGATCTTAATTGACTTTTGTTCCAATGATGTGGCAGATTTAGGGTCTATCCTCATTTGGTCATTTGAGCTGCTGCAGAGGTAAGGAGAGAGTGGGGATTTTATCTATTGTGTTGATAATGATAGACCTCTCCTTTGCACTGTGACCGTTTCTAAAGCAAGATCTTCTTTATCTCTCTGTTAATGGAGTCTATTGAGATGTATGACAAAGCAGGGCTGTTCAGTATCTGCTTTCCTAATGAACCATACAACCAGAGGCAGATATGCCAAAAGTGCCCATTGCATCTGTGAAGCCCCAGGGGAAAATGCAGATGGAAACTCCCAGCTCCTGTTCTGTCCCCTTTCTTTTCTTATTCTCTGCTCAGTCCTATACCATAAGGGCTTGAAACTTGGATGTGGACACTCCAGCCCATATGCCTAAGATCTGTCCACACCCCATGCAAATACCCCACTTGGTCACTTCTGAGGCCTACAGTGTCCAATAACATCACAGTGTCTCTTCAGGAAAGCCAGGGAGCATGTTTCTATAGCCCTAGATTAGAACCGGGCCCATTTGGGAGACAGGAATCTGGAGAGCTGTATAGGAGACCATGGTCTAAAAGTCTAGAAGACGGATGCATAAGGTGTGAATGGGCCCAGACTCCCTTGCTCCCTCTGACTCTTAGCTGTGTGGGGAGGGACACAACTTCAGGTGAGGGCTTCAATGGGCGAATCTAACATGGTGCTGGGTCTTGCTATGACCTACTTTATAGAATGAGGAAATGAAAACTCAAACATTTTATGCACCTCATTCAGGCACAAAAAATGAGTGAGGGGGCACCTGGGTGGCTCAGTCAGTTAAGCATCTGCCTTCGGCTCAGGGCGTGATCCCAGGGGAATTGAGCCCCACGTCAGGCTCCCAGCTCAGCGGGGAGTCTGCTTCTCCCTCTTCCTCTGCCGTTCCCCTTGCTTGTGCTCTCTCTCTCTCTCTCAAATGAATCAATAAAATCTTTAAAAAAAAAATGAGTAAGAAGATCTGGAACTAATGACTTCTAATGTCAAATTGAAGGCATTTCCCACAATACCAGTTATTTCATGGTGCTTCTATAGGGAACAACCACCAATTACCCAGAATATTCCAAAGCAATAAATTCTCTCATCGCTTTTCTCCGCAGGTAAGACTGGGTTTGCCTTCTGGACATCATCAGAAGGTTCACGCTAACTTTAAAACCTCTCCTCTAACCTCTAACGCAGAGAATGGGGCTGATTGTGTGATAGCAAATTTGTAAGGGCTTCTGTCTCCTGTGAAGCAGGACTGTCAAAAGTGATGCTTGTTGTGTTGAAAGAAAATTGATGTTTTGTAAGAGGTGTAACCAGAAACTTCTTCTTATCATAATGGGTCACTCATCCAAGTCAGTTTCCAACCTGGACAGGACTGTGGGAAACAAACATATTCTTTCTTAGCAATTGTGAAGACCAAACTGAACATCAAGGAGTTTTTACTACTTGTTTTTCTGGGTTCTAATTAGTTTTCCATTTAAAACTTAACTTCATTTAGTTAAGTTCTGTCATTGTAAACATGGAGAAGAGTATGTTAAAATGTTGGGAAAGACTCATACTAACTTTTCATGCTTCGTTTCAGTTCTTTTTGTGACAGAAACCTTCTCTAAATTGAAGAGAAAGATGGAATTTCTTATGGGCACATTTTTTCAATTGTGGTTAAAAGCACATAACATAAAGTTTACCATCTTAACTGTTTAAAAGTGTACAGTGCAATAGTGTTAACTATATTCATATTGTTGTATCACAGATCTCTAGAATTTTCTACCTCAAGGCTCAAACTCTGTACCCATTTTTTTTTTGAGAGAGAGAGAGAGTGTAAGTGAGAAAGGGTTGGGGGGAGAGGCAGAGAGAGAGGGAGAGAGAGAATCTCAAGCAAGCTTCATACTCAGCGTGGAGCTGAACATGGGGCTTGATCTCACGATCCTGAGATCATGACCTGAGAGAGTCAAGAGTCAGACACTTAACCGACTGAGCCACCCAGGCACCCCAAACTCTGTACCCATTGAACAACGCTCCATTTCCCCTAACATTCAGAACCTGACAACCACCATTCTTCCTTCTGTGTCTATGAGTTTGGCTACTTTAAGTACCTCAGGTTAGTGAAATCAAACAATATTTGTCTTTTTGTGACTGGCTTATTTCACTTAGTTCAATGTCTTCAAGTTTCGTGTATGTTGTAGCATATGGCAAAATTTCCTTCTTAAGGCTGGATAATATTCTATAATATGTATATGCCATTTTTTTCTTTATCCATTCATCCATCAGTGGACATTTGGGTTACTCCCACCTGTTGGCTATTGTGAATAATGCTACAATAAACAGGAATAGTCAAGTATCTTTTCATGCGAGTCTCCAATATTTTTACTATGTGAAACAGCGTATAAACACACAGAATTGCATATCGAAAAGTATTCAAATAATAAAGGTTTTTACAAATAAATTTATATTCAATTTAAACCTCTTTAAAACAGAAACTTGATCATTTTCCTTTTTGCTGATTAAGTAGTCAGTTATTTTAGGTAAATATGCTTATTTGTCTCTCTATTGACTTTTTTAAAAAGATTTTATTTACTCACCTGTCAGAGAACGAGCAGGGAGAGCGGCAGGCAGACAGAGAGGGAGAGGCAGGCTCCCCGCGGAGCAGGGAGCACCATGCAGGACTCCTTCCCAGGACCCCGGGATCATGACCTGAGCCAAAGGCAGACAACTGATTGAGCCACCCAGGCGCCCCTCTATTGACTTTGTTTATGAACTATTTGACAGTAATTTGTTCTGGTTACCCGAAACACAACTTTCTGGAAACCAAATAAGATTCTCTTTTACCCTAAGCAACTTGCCCTGTGACACCTTCCGGGTCTATATAACACGCACATTTTATATGTTGCTAACCACCGTGGGATAAGTAAGCAGCAGCTCTTCGAGGGCACGTGTGGGCTAGCGCAGACCATGAGCAGGTTTCCGCGTGGCTATGCCATAGATCCCAGCAAAGTGACCCACGTGTTTTGGTCCCTCCTCGTTCTGTTCTCGGCTTATCCTGGAGGCCAGGTGGAGGCTCTCCCAGAGGGCTGACCACTTGGGCTGCCCTGCCGTGCAGTCCCTCTGCCCTTCTTAGCGCGGATCTCCCCTCAGCTGAAATCAGTCATCAGATTCTCTCTCCTAGGCTGTAATTAAATCTGCCGGGCAGGTCAGCCGGGCCACTGGGTCAGCAGAGAGGAGAAAGAGGAAGTGGAAGGACTGGCATTTGTTTCTTGGCTCGCCCTGGTGCTTCTCTGAGACCGAGGCTCTGGCAGCCTCACAGTGGAGTCGCTGTGCCCAGAATACTCGTGCCTGCTGGGGCGGGGGTTGCAGCTGGCTCCGAAACGGATCTTCGCAATCAAGGGCTCGTATATCACTCAGCACTCCAGGCAGCGGCACCTTCCTGGTGGTCTGCTGCTGCCCCAAAGATCTCTTTCCTCATTCACCACCTCAGATTACTGGACAGAGGAGTTTCTCCTACTGGAACGCGCATCGCAATCACTTGGAGGGCTGGCGAAGCCCAGATTCCTGGACCCCAGCCCGAGGATTCCTGGGGGCTGAGAATGTCCATTTCTAACAAGTTCCCAGGTGATGAAGGTGCTGCTGGTCCACAGCCAGAAAAGGCTACCGGTGGTCAAAGGGGGAGGAGTCGGGATGCGTAGGGGTCCCGTGGCGCCTTAGATGTCTAAAATCTGCTCCAAAATTTGCTTTCAAACTGTAGTTGTGAGCATTGTTTATTTCAACAATTAAGTAACTAAGGAAAAACTTTGTCTCTTTTCTAATTACATAGCATGAAATGCATGATTCTTAAGTGTACAGCTTGATGAATTTTGACAAATGTGCACACCCATGTAATCCATACCCCTATCACCTCAGAAAGTTCCCACATGTTCCTTCCCAGTTAATCTCACACTCCTCCCTCCACTCCGGGGAAAAAATATTATTTTGATTTAGTTACGGAAAATTAGTTTTCTTGTTCTAGAACTTCATGTAAATAGAAAAACAGAGTATAGGAGCGCCTAGGTGGCACAGCGGTTAAGCGTCTGCCTTCGGCTCAGGGCGTGAACCCGGCGTTATGGGACCGAGCCCCACATCAGGCTCCTCCGCTGTGAGCCTGCTTCTTCCTCTCCCACTCCCCCTGCTTGTCTCTATCTCTGTCAAATAAATAAATAAAATCTTAAAAAAAGAAAAAGAAAAACAGAGTATATACTCTTTTGCGTCTTCCGCTTTGCTAGGAGTGATATTTTTGAGATTTACCATGCTATTGCCTGTTTAACTGTCACTTCTTTTTATTATGAGGAATTTTCCAGTGAATGAATCTACTATTATTTGTGTATCAGTTCTCCTCCTGATGAATATTTTGGTCCATTCCAGTTTTGGGGGTTTTTTTTGAGTAAAATTAATACGAACGTTCTTCTCCAAGTCTTTTGGAAGATCAAAAGGAAGGTATCATCAGTGTTTTCCAAAGTGATTATATCATTTTACACACACATACGAGAGCTTCTAACCTCTGCAGCATTTCATGTTATCAGTTTTTTAAATTTCAGCCATTCTAGTGGGTACGGAGTGGTATCTCACTGTGATTTTAATTCACATCCCCCATGACTAAGACTGATGAGCCCTTTCTCATGTCTATCCCAGCCATTCATACACCTTCCTTCTGTTCAACTTTTTTACCCACTTCAAACATTTTAGACTTTTTGGCTTTTTATTATTGAGTAGTAGAGTTCTTTATATATTATGATTATACATCTTATATTTAATATATGTAATGTGAGTATTTCTGCAGGTGTGTGCTTTTTCATTTTCTTAGTGGTATCTTGAGTAACTTATGATTTTGATGAAATCTATTTAATTTTTTATAGCTAATATTTTCTGTGTCCTTTGTTAGAAATCTTTGAGTCACAAAGATATTCTCCTATGTTTTCTCTTCCTGTAAACTTTATAATGTTAACTTATTTGGTATCTCCCAAGTGAATTTTTTGGTATATAGTGCAAGTATGCAACTTCTAAATGATTCTCTTTTTGTCTCAGCTGCCAGGCTATCAGGGTCTAATTTTAAAGGTAATCATGGCTATTATGTTAACTTTTATGGTTATCACATTTGCATTCTCCTTCTCCTTACTGTTTCTTTTCATTTCTCTCTCTCTCTCTTTTTTAGAAAGAGTGAGAGCAGGGGTTGGGGGTAGGGGGTGGGAGGGACAAAAGGAGAGAGAATCCTAGGCAGGTTCCATGCCCAGCACGGAGTCTGACATGGGGCTCAATCTGATGGCCCTGAGATCACGACCCCAGCCAAATTCAAGAGTTGGTTGCTTAACCAACTGAGCCACCCAGGTGCCCCTTTACTGCTTATTTCCTACTTCTGTTTTTTCTTCCTACTATGTGGAACTTTTATTTAAGAGGGGAGTCTTTATTAAATTCAATAACGAATAGTAAGTAGGATTTTCTTTTTTATCCAAAGATAATTAGACTTGAAGTTAGCTACTGTGAATTTTATTTTGTTGTGGGATATGAATGGGTGGAACACCAGGCAAAGGCACTAGAGGGGAACTTTGGAAAATATCTGCGCCATCGAATGAGAAGTAGTGGATTTTGGGAGATTCAGATTAATGTCTCCTGCAATCTGGGGGCTCCAAATGCAGTTCTTCCTGCCTGATAAAGAATTTCAACTATTTAAGAATATTAAGACCATTCTCATCAGCCATCTACACATAGGCAAAGGGCTGGATTCAGCCTGCAGGCCCATGCTTTTCTGACTTCTGAGCTAGAGTAACAAGATAAAAGATGTTGTGATGCACAGAGACACTAGAAGGGAGCCAAGAAAACATTCAAGGATTGAGAGATTTTTGTTCCAAAAAAACTAAGTTCCAAAAGGCCTATTAAAAGAACTATTGGAATAGTGGATGAGAATAGATTATCTATAAATGAATTATGATTTTAAAAAAGAAAGTAAAAGTAGCCTCCAATTTAGTTGGTGGAGAAGGGAAGTGGGGGTTAGCTGGAATCAGAAAAGTGGGGTGAGGGGAATCTTCTGCAGACATTGTCCTTAAGGGGGCATGACTTAAAGACTTCTGGGATAACAGGGTCCATAATGAAGGTTTGGCTATTAACTCCAGAATATATCATTTGGTGATTGATAAACTATCACCGATGATCTACTCGTGCTCACCCTTGGTTTAGGCCATTGGTAATTGGGCAATTGGGAAATGATGTCTGCATCTTTTGTTTGTCGGGACAAACCATAGTGGATAGAGCCTTGGATAAAGGTGTCTTCTTATCCACTGGCAAAAGTAGCAAATGGGGGGGGGGAGGGATTTCAATTCCAGAGCTGAAGCTTCCTTGGGGACTTATTAGCAAATTGTGATAGAAATAGCACAAAATAGAAGTCTGTTTTGTTTGAAATCTAGAAGCAGGTTTATGTCACTACTTTACTTGACTACCTTAAGACAGGAGAGAACTAAGATATACTGTCTACTGTTAATCAGGCATTCAAATACATAATTTTAATTTATTCCTCCATACTATTCCTAGAATTTGAGTATTATTATCCCCATTCCACGAAGAGAACACCGAGGCTCAGAATGTTTAAGTAACTTCTCCAAGTTTACACAGTTGCTGAAACAGAATTCAAGCCTGGCTCCGTTTGAGACCAAAACTCATGCCCTTGTCCAAAGCCATGCTGGCTCCTTGAGCTTCAGTCTGCTCGTCTGCGAAGGGAAGGAGTGCCCGCAGATGACTCCTGGTGCCTCTTGTCTCCAGCACTTGTATTTCATACGCACAGGGTCTTGATGGCCGGAGGGGACAAGAGTCATGGAATTACATGATGAGGTTTACCTCGTGACACATTTCCCTTCTAACTTAATTATAAGAGGAATGAATGTACAAATTCAAAGTTATAGGAAGATACGAGTTCAGATTCAAACCAAAAAGACAATAGGAACACTGGGTCTTCCCTCTTTCTATATTTGGCAAAAAAAAAAAAAAAAAAAAAGGCCTTACCAATAAAATAAAAATTACACAATATAACAATAAACACACCAGTTATTAAAATTACTAGGTAAAAAGCTTACTCATCGTGAGGTTTCAAATCCAACACACTTCCTCTAACTGACAAATAACAAACCTTTTAGAAATTATTTCTTTTTATTTTGCTATGCTGCTTTTAGTACAGTTCTTTGTATTTTGATTGAAAGTATCAGATTGTCCAAATATTTCTCACACCATCACTGGGCAGGAAGACGGAATGAAAGGCAAAAAGAATGAACCATTTCCAAGGAGGGTGACCATGAACAACATGCCAAGCAAATGGACAATTCTTTCTATGCTAAAAAGTGTTACAAAACAGAACGTTGAACATAAAATTAACTGAACTTGGGAGACAATGACCCTTTTGGAAAATCCTTACATGGACATTTGCTAAATATCATGGGATACTTATTATCATTTAAATTTTCAATATATGAGAAACTAATGTGACAATTATAGTACTCTCCAAAAATGTGACAGGGGAAAAGGGGGATGTGGGCTTTATATTTGTAAATTAAAAAAAAAAAAAACCCAACCTTTTGCTCAACCTCTGACTTCAGTTTCTAAAGGAGTGGGTTTTCTCCTTTATTACTAATTGAATCTTGGCTTTGTAAGTTAAACAGCTTGTGGCCGAACCAATAAAAGTCTTAGGAGTTGCTGTGATTGCTATTGTTCTATAAAAGGTGATACTTTTTCCTTTCCCCTTTTGCCGTTATTTGTGAATCCATTTCTATTGGGAGTTTGGACTAACCAAGTGACCTGACAGAAAACTCTCGTATCTGTATGCTCTGGGCTTCAAGCTTGACCTGTAAATGTGCTCGTACATTTCACTGTGCACCCACGATGTATCTCAGGGTGACTTTTCATTTACTCCTACCTTGTGGTGCTAAGCAACATTTATTTTATTGTATGTGAAACAACAAAACGTTTTACTCAAAGATGTTGGAAATCTAACATGAAATATCAACATAAAGAGGAAATACTGTGTTCTTCTTTTCCTTGCATCAGTGGGCTAGAAACTGCAAATCGTTATTGATGAAATTTAAGCAATATTAAAATAGATATTTGGTTTACATCTTGAAAACATTTGAATGACTATCAACCAATTCTTTTTTTTTTTTTAAGATTTTATTTATTTATTTGACAGAGATAGAGACAGCCAGCGAGAGAGGGAACACAAGCAGGGGGAGTGGGAGAGGAAGAGGCAGGCTCATAGCAGAGGAGCCCCATGTGGGGCTCGATCCCATAACGCTGGGATCACGCCCTGAGCCGAAGGCAGAAGCCTAACCGCTGTGCCACCCAGGCGCCCCCAACCAATCCTTTTTTGTTTTAAAGATTTTATTTATTTATTTGAGAGAGAGAGCATCAGAGAGAGGGAGGGGCAGAGGGAGAGGGAGAAGCAGACTCCCCACTGAGCAGGGAGCCCAATGTGAGTGGTGGGGTGGGGACCCTGGGATCATGACCTGAGCTGAAGGCAGATGCTTAACCGACTGAGCCACCCAGGCGCCTGGACTATCAACTAATTCTTATTTGTGTTCAAAGACAGTATTCGTTGCAAAGGATAAGAGCTTAACGTGTTACATTCTCCTGTCCTGAAGCCTGCCAAACCATGAGCTGAAGACCAGGCTTGCCTAAACGTGCAGAAAGTTAGAAGATTCTGCCTGGCCATACAAGGGGGCCAGGCACTTCTGTTCCAGCCAGATGTGGAGAGAGAGGGACAGGTCAGACACAGCTTTCTTCCTTTTCTTCCCCATTCACCTGGGACGAGGGAGGGCTTTTACTCCAGATGAAAACTTCAGAGCAAAACTCTGAGTGGACTGAGGTCCTGGACATGGGTGTGGGGTGGGGGGAAAGCTGCTCTCCCTGACATAGTGGGGAATACGGCTTTCTTCTCCAGCGTGAAACACCTAACCAGAGCGCTAGATAACACCAGAAATGCTGTTAAAGAAATATTTCCTGCATCGTCAGTTTCTCTATATGCCTCAAGTTAACCTTCCAGAAAAGGTAGGGTCAAATTAGCTGTAGAGGGTATAAATTTGAGTCTCTAAATCCTTGAATGTTGTAAGGATACGCATGAGAGTAATAATTCTGACTTACTCTGTTTCCTGCGCAGTTTCTTAGTCAGTTGGGATTAAACCTTAATCAACTTGGAACACAGTTATTGTAAATATCATAGCTAAATTTACTAAACACTGAATGAAGCATGAAGTGCTGCGTGATTTTTATCAAAGAGGCAAGGTGTAACTCATCATTTCCTTTCCCTAAGGAAATGTGACCTGAATGCCATGCTGCACCCACCCTAAGATTAAGACCAAAATGTCATCCTACTTATCCATCTTCTCTGTCTAGTCATCCTATTATATTCTTTGGATGAACCCTGGGCTTTTTTTTCCCCCCAAAATGGGTCAGAACAAATCTTGCGGTATTTTATCTTTGGGATGCCATTTTAAATGTTGGATTCAATTTTTTTAAAAAACCATCTGGGCAGGTAAAATAAGTGAGACAACTGGAAACTGTCTGGCAATTTTCTTTATCAACATTATTTGAAGACTTATTTCAGTTTGAAAAAGCAATTCATACTTAAGAATAATATCATCTCCTAATTGCTTGGAAGATTTTCAGGTTTCTGATTTTCCAAGCAATGTGGTGTTTATAATAAATCTCTTCTAAGTCTAGCACAGAAGCAGATTTTTTTAAGTGGAAGTATTTTTCTCTAATGATAATGGTTTCCATGGCTCCTTTGCAGTATTCTGGAGTAGAATATAAGTGGCACACAGCAAAATTGTGATTATTGTTTCTAAGGTTTTATTTATTTATTTGACAGAGGGAGGGAGTGAGAGAGAGCATAAGCAGGGGGAGCTGCAGAGGCAAAGGGAGAAGCAGGCTCCCCACTGAGCAGGGAGCCCGATGTGGGACACGATCCCAGGACCCCAGGATCATGACCTGAGCTGAAGGCAGACACTTAACAGACTGAGCCACCCAGGTGCCCTCAAAATTGTGATTATTGAGGATAAGAGGACATTATAGAGCAGTGTATTTTTTAGCATTGATACTGGATTTATTTCCAGATTCCCAGCTCTGTAGAAAGACTCTGTGTAAATGTGGTTGATTTCATTTTTTTTTTTGTTTGTTTGTTTCTACCAAAATGAAGACAAACACTATTGGGGAAAGAAAGGTCAATCACTTTTGAATATAATCAAGAGTTAATCGAACAGAATAAAATCCGCATATCATAATGCTCTGAAGTTAAGGCCAAAAGTTGCCTCTGCACTAAAATTGTGTTGAAAAGTTTTTAGGAAGTCTCTATTGAAAGCCATTGATTTGATCAAGATCACTTTTAGTGATTTCTATACTTTTGTAGTCATTTAAAAGTTCGTTTTAAATATATGGGGAAATTTTTCCTTCCTTGTCTTTTTCTTTTATTTCTTACAAAAGAGCATAAAACTTAGAAAAGAAAATTAAAGGAAACTTCTTGTATATCCTCTAAGTATAAGCTGTTAGTAACATGAAGCACAGGGTTGCTGGAATAGAGCATAAGTAATTTGTATTTTCCTCGGGTAGAACTGTCTACATACGTTACTAGAGCGAGGAGTTGTAATCTGCAATAACCCTTTTTAAAGACAACTTCAGTTGTCCAATCCTGGATTCAAAATCAAAATTGTAATCACTCAACAATAGCACAGTTACATAACGTTTTAAAAAGTGCACATTTGCTTTACATACATGCACACATTTTCATGCATGCTGCTGCTTTTTTATTGAAATGCTTTCTAATCTTGTTGTCTATCTTGGATTTTTCAAACTTTTGTAAGAATGTGAAAAAGAGCCCTTTGCTTTTATCAGGTTCATATAGAGTGACGTTCTATAGTGGTTTGGGGGGCCGGAGAAGATTTCGTTGTAACCGGTGGGACTTTTCCCGGCAAGTTCTGGAGTTTCCTGCAGATGTTGGTCTGACAGGCACAAAAGTTGGGAGCATCTGCGCTCACCTGGGGCCTGGATGTTGGTCCCAGGAGTCCTGGCAATAAGCAGGAGCAGGTGTGTTCCTTGGGGAAACTTCAGGTACTGTTTTCGTTCCTGGAACTCCAGTTTGAGGCAGGATTCTCGAGGAAGCGCTCTGCAGTTGGGAAACCCATTCGAACTCTGAAAGCAATGGTCTTCAAACTTCCCGTTTGTGTACTCGTAAAGAATTGGAAAATCTCTACAACCCTTTGCAAAACTTTAAAGTGACATCTAAAGTTTCTCCAAAATGTTAATAAATACGAATTATGTAATCTCCAACTTATTTAAAATAGTAATCTTTTAAAATAAAATTGTTACATAATTTTAAAACGCATCCCATGGAACAGAAATACCAAAGTGACTCAGTTCCCTATCATCACCCATTTAAAAATATAGCAATCGTAAATAGTTCTTATTTACCAATTAGAAATGTTGAATCTTCCTTTTATTTACTGAACTTCTCTTTTCATTTCCCTTCCTCACTGAGTTTTATTCTAATCATATAACTTTATTCGTTAAAGTCTGCTGTTAAAGAACTTATCACACTGCAGAAAAAATATAAGCTAAATTTATGTTTTTAATTTCCTAATAGGTTTTAAGTGTTAAAAAATTTCTTCTGAGTGACATTGTAATTCCTACTAGTAAACAGGCAAGGAAAATAGATTCTAATATTGAATTATATTTAATATAATTATATTAAAATATTGAAATAGACATTAAATTGAAAGTAATAAAAAGCAATGTTAAAAAAATTACCTCATTTTGGACGTGTATCTTTTAATAAGATGGATCGAGTTTTTTTCCCCCACAGATCTGTATATGGATATTATTACTGGAATCAGTTAGGGGTTTAGTATTAATTCTATTCTTATTTGTCAATATAATTGAATGTAATGCTAAAAAAACCTGTTATTTGTAGATGAGAGTGGATGGACATATTGTAGCTATAACATTTCATTCTTGGATCTTTAAACAACTTGTACCAGCTGAAAATTTGTTTAACCCTCCTTCCTTTTTGAGGAAAGCAAAGAATTCGAGACTACCTGTGATTTGTCACCCAGAAATGTAATTCTTTTGCACTTCCACCCCACACCAGCACACTACACACTTTTCAGGGGTCCGTGTGTTTTTCAGGGGTCTGTGTTGATGTCAGTCTGATGTGCTTTTACTCCAGGGTAATGCAGTGAATGAAAAGTGTGACTATCTTCTGCAAGGTGTCAAAAGGGCAATCATGAATAGGGATGCCTTAACCACCAGCCCTTTTTTAGGGAAGAACTCACAGAAAGCGTGGCTCTGAAAAGATCTTTAGCGACCCACATCCTTGAAATCCTGGTAAACCTTTATATGAGGACTCTTGTTTGAGGACTACTGTCTTTCTTTTTTTTTTAAGATTTTATTTATTTATTTGTCAGAGAGAGAGAGAGCGCAAGCAGGGGGAGTGGCAGGCAGAGGGAGAAGCAGGCTCCCCAGTGAGCAAGGAGCCCGATGCAGGGCTCCATCCCAGGACCCTGGGATCATGACGTGAGTCGAAGGCAGACATTTCACCAGCTGAGCCACCCAGGTGTCCTGGGGAAAACTGTCTTGAAGCATCTGTGGTCTGTTGGTGATCTAAGAATTATTACAAGATAAATAAATAAGAAGATGGGCTGTTTTCATGGTTTTGCTACTGATGGCTTTTCTATACTATGTTAGCGATTCTTGTAGGCCTGCTTTAAAGTAACTAACACTGTAAGTCAGTGCAATGTAGTAGGAAAGGTCTGTATTAAAGAGTCTTAAAGCATGGTTTCAAATCTCAGCTCCAGTCCTAATAGGCTCTGTGCCTCTAGAAAATATCACTTTAAGGGGTGCCTGGGTGGCTCAGTCAGTTAAGCCTTTGGCTCTGGTCATGATCCCAGTGTTCCAGGTTCGAGCCCCGACTCTCCACTCAGTGGGAGTATGCTTCTCCCTCTGCCTGCCACTCCCCCTGCTTCTCCCTTCTCACTCTCTCTCTCTGTCAAATAAATAAATAAAATCTTTAAAAAAAAATCACTTTAATTCTCTTATTTGAAGGCCAGGCTAGAACAGTGTTTCCCAAAGCCAAATGGTATGATTTTAGGTGGCACATGTACAAAATGTCTCTATTTGTTATACATTTCTTTTGCTTTTTATCAGGAAAAAATAATTAGCATACTGGATCTATTATTCTTGAATATAGGCATTAAAAGTGTATCTGGGGACACCTGGCTGGCTTAGTCGGTTAAGCGTCTGCCTTCGGCTCAAGTCATGATCTCCAGGTCCTGGGATCCAGCCTCTGAGTCAGGCTTCCTGCTCAGCAGGGAGTCTGTCTGTCTGTCTGTCTCTCTCTCCCTCTGCCTCTCCCCACGACTCATTCTCTCTCCCTCTCTCTCAAATAAATAAATAAAATCTTAAAATTTTTTTTAATTTAAAAAATTTAAAGATTAAAAAAATTTTTAAAGTGTATCTGAGGAAGTATTTAAGGGTTTTTTAAATATATTTTTAAAAATATTAAATAACTAGATATATAAAAAAAATCCATGAATGTGGTATGGGAATTAATGAGTTTTGAGAAATATAGAGTAATTACAGTTGCTGTCGTTCCACCAAATTCCAGCATTATGTGATTTTATGAAAAAGAATTGGAAGAAGAAAAAAGGAAAAAAGAAAGGGAATAAACAAGAAAGGAAGAGAAGGAAGGAGAGAGGAAGAACTTTAATAAGAGGATATATTTCTAGGTAGGCTCGTCCAGCGCCATAGTCATGGATGGCAAATATCGACCCACATCAAGAAATTCCAAAAGGCAAGTTCAGGCAGATTCTTCAGTTAAGCATTCATATAAAGATGTTTTAAACGCAGAATACCAATTATGCAAGTAGGCTTTCTCAACCCTCTACGTATTTGCTAAAAATCTTCATGTCTACACAGCCAAGTAATGTGGAAAGTTGATGTAAGTACACAGACAAGGCAGGAAAATAAAACTTACCACAGAAGTTGGAGTACTGAGTTACATATCGACATCAGCTATTTTTACTGACCAAATTAGCCAGGTAATCCATCCACCTTCTTGTCACATCGCCTGTGTTGCCACGGCCAATTCCAGCGCTGGAATTTTAATTAAGAGAGCTTACCGAGAATAAACGCCCTCCAAATAAGTGTGGGTTTTTCCAGATTAGTAAAGAAATCCAATTTTTCCCAAGGTTAATCATTACTCTGAGATAAAGAATAGACTGAATTACCTAGTATTAATGCGAGCAATTTTCTAAGCCTTGTAGATTTTAGGCGTAATGTGTAAATACATCCAGCTAATGACGTTAGGATAACTTTAGTTTCATTTTCCCCCTGTTGTTATGGTCAATTTCCCTCAAAAATTTTTAGTAAGATATTAAGAGTAAAATCTACTTTTGTTCTTCTCCCCTCCTGTGTCCTAATCCTTTTTAAAGGATCAATAAAAACAAAATTGTTCAGCCAGATGAAAATCTGTAATGTGCACATGTGCACACTCACGCAAGGTATACGTAAACGCCACCAAACAAAATTTCTTACAGAAATGTTACAGTTACACATATTAGAAATGGACCAATCTAAGAAGTATGTGAAAGATGAATCTCAGTCATGAATCTCTATTCTTTTCTTGTCTTCTTGTCCTATATTTTAACAAAGAAAGAGAGGTTACTTTATTTCATATACTCTGTAGTGTTTCTTGGATCTCAAGTGACTTTTCTCTAAATAATCATAGTAACTTTATTTATGTGGCTTTACAAGGCATGTTCCCACGCATTTTCCCTATTTAATACAACAACTTTACATGATAGGGACACCTAAAAGAGAACTGATCAATGTCTCTGAACATTTCCTTTCACTGGAAAAGTCATACTATTAAGAAAACAATACTAAAAATAACTGCTGTTTATTGAACACTTACTACTACTAGGGAGTCTTATGTGCAAAAGCCTCACAATATTGATTGTGATATGGTGATATGTTTGACTACTTATGCTATTGGTCTTACACTGTTGGAATGCGAACTGGTGCACTTTGGAAAACAATATGACGGTTCCTCAAAAAGTTAAAAATAGCACTACCCTGGGACCCAGCAATTGCACTCCTAGGTATTTACCCAAAGGATAAAAACATAGTGATTCGAAGGGGCACCTGCACCCCAATGCCTATAGCAGCAATGTCCACAATAGCCAAACTATGGAAAGAGCCCAGATGTCCATTGGGAGATGAATGGATAAAGAAGATGTGGTTCATATATACACTGGAATATTACTCAGCCATCAGAAGGAATGGAATCTTGCCATTTGCAGCAACATGGATGGAACTAGAGGGTATTATGCTAAGTGAAATAAGCCAGTCAGAGAAAGACAAATACCATATGATTTCACTCGTATGTGGAATTTAAGAAACAAAACAGATGAACATAGGGGAAGGGAAGGAAAAATAAAATAAGAGAAAAACAGAGAGGGAGACAAACCATAAGAGACTCTTACTCATAGGAAACAAACTGAGGGTTGCTGGAGGGAAGGTGGGTGGGGGGCTGGGGTAACTGGGTGATGGACAATAAGGAGGGCACATGATGTAACGAGCACTGGGTGTTACATGCAACTGACGAATCACTAAATTCTACTTCGGTTAATCAAATTGAATTTAAATAAAAAATTAAAAAAGATATTACATTCTACTTTATAGATCATTAAGTGATGCTTTGATGTTAACATTGTCAGGGGCATACAGACGGTAGTGGCTGAGCTGGGATTTGAACTTGAATCAGTCTTTTTCTGAAGCCAGGACTTTCTTTTACTTCACACCACACCCTTGTTACTAATGGTTCCCTTAATGTTTGTTGAATGAAATCTAATACTCATATATTCTCTTTCCAGATGGGTTTTGATAGTAGATGTCAGCTCAAATCCCTTAGGTAGCTAGCATCAGTAGAAAAGGTTGGATATTTTCCAACTGACTATGAGTAATGAGGAGGCAATCTGGGTAATACATAAACCCATTCACACCAGCTCCTCTCCAAATCCCCCAGAGCAATTTATTTAGCAGGGCAGGCCAGAAAAGGCTAACTTGCGGCCTGAAAGAAGAGGTGGGGCAAGAAGAGTTCTGCTCTAACGCAGGCAGGTCATTCTACCACCAACCCAGTCCTAGAAGGGTCTGGTTTTAATAAGTGTCAGTCCCAGGACCATCCCAACAATGATTGAGCCCCACCACATAAATCTCAGTTCCTCTAAATATCTTAGCATGACAGAAAGCTGGCAATGTGAACATTCGATAGCAAAATATGTGAGGCTAAGTGTCCTTGAACACGTGCAGATGGCCCTACTCATTAATGGAAACGATCGTGTGTTGTAAGCATTCTGAGTGCTGGTCTGTCAAACCTTTACGCAAATTGCCAAGGACTATGCCCAAAGATAACAGCAGCAAGCCTATATTCGGACGCTGGGAAAAAAGGAATGGGCTCATTGTCAGGAGGGAGTTCGATAACACTAATAAATCACACTTGGGAAGCACTTTCTCCGTATTACTTCATCTGATCTGTTACATCCCTTTGTGACAGAGTACGGTATGTTTCGTTCTTCCCTTTTCCAAGTGAGGAGGCAGTTCCAGAGAATAAGAAGAATATATTGAATGCTCATGTGTCCCGGTTCTGTGTTTAGAACATTGCTCACATTGTCTTATTTAACCCTTGCAAAAAGCTTGAGGAAAATGTTATTGTTACTCTAGTTATTACATGAGGAAATCGAAGATTAGAGAAGTAAATCACCGATAGTAAGCGGTCTGCTATGATTGTACCACAGGCCAGTCTGATTCCATACTCCTTTAGCACATGTGACATGTATTTGATAAGAACTTAGAGGAATTGGGGGGGGCGCCTGGGTGGCACAGCAGTTGGGCATCTGCCTTCGGCTCAGGGCGTGGTCCCGGCGTTGTGGGATTGAGCCCCACATCAGGCTCCTCTGCTGTGAGCCTGCTTCTTCCTCTCCCACTCCCCCTGCTTGTGTTTCCCTCTCTCGCTGGCTGTCTCTATGTCTGTCAAATAAATAAATAAAATCTTTAAAAAAAAAAAAAAAGAACTTAGAGGAATTGGGGAGCCTGGGTGGCTCAGTCGGTTAAGCGTCCAACTCTTGATTTCAGCTCAGGTCATGATCTCGGAGTTGTGAGATTGAGCGCTCTGTTGGGCTCCACACCCAGCGTGCTTAAGATTTTCTCTCCCCCTTCCTCCCCACGCATGCACAAGTGCACTCTCTTTCTCTCTCTAAAGGAAAAGAAAAGAACTTCAGAGATTTGTCCAGAATTCCTAATCTCAAATCCATCTCTATTAATTCTAAAACCCTTTATTTTTCCATATCCACACTGTCCTCAATATTGAATCTGGTGGTGGATTTTATTAAAGGAAGTGTAGTTTCTTCCTCTCTAACAATCTCCAAGGCAAGGTTATTTACCCCAAGATGGCTTCTATCCAGATAGAGGCATATCCACCAGGAGTCAATATTTCCTGAGTGCTCCCCATCTGCCCCACACTGTAATAAACACTGTTGAACTCACCAAAATGAACCCAATGGCTTCTAGAATTTCCAGCAACAACATGTTTCTCTAAAACCAATGAAAATAGGTACCTATAAGTTTTCAGGTTACTGACTTGCTGTTAACAGGAGTAGGGAAATAAAATGATTCCATTTCCCTTTGTGCTGTTTGAGAAGGCAGAGGTGAAAACCCAGCTTCTTGGCTTTGAATCATACACCTCGAACCATAGGTCAGGCAAATTGGTGGTCACCTTCATGTCCCAACCTGCTGAACAACCCACCTCAGGAAGCCTCATCATTCAGAGAGGTGAGTGTGCCAGGCTCCACAATCCTGGACTTGCTGGTGGAAGGTCTCTCCAGCCAAGAACAGCACAGCTAGCAAGGGTGGTGGGAGGTAGGAAGAAGTTCAGGGTTGGCAAGTGGACAGAATGAGTCACCTCTTTGATGTGGAATGGTTATTCCAAACACAGCAAAGGTGAGCAAGCATTTCCTTCCCCTGACTATTGTGGCAACAGCCCCTCAGTGTAGGAAACTGAGTCACAGGACAGGAAGGCTTCAGAGCTGTGGGACAGGAAATTGTTGGTCTATATTGTAATATCAATTTTTCTAAGATGAAGGTGGCCTGAGTCTGGTAAAATTTCAGTTTGCCTTATGTAAATAAACTAGTTCTTTCCTTATTTCCAAAACCTTTCCCCACTGCCCCCATTCTTAGTGGGAGAATGCCAGTTGAGAGGTGTCCACATATGGCAAGGCCCTTTGCAAGAATTAACTTTTTCAAGGAATCAATTAATCTTAGTAAAAAGAGGACTCTTATGCATTCGTGTAATTGTCTTACTTTGAGAATGAAAATACCATAAAGAAAGGATTGTTAAACCCATTGACGGTTCCAGGAATGCCTGGTTCTTGCATAAGAACAGAAGACTCAAATCCTGGGTCATGTTGGATCCATCTGGCCCATTCTGAATGGATCTATGTCTCCCTGTAAGCAGGGCCTACAAGCCTGAAGACTACATTGCCTAGACCCATGCTTCGGTTTAAGGTCCTCCATTGGAAGATGCTTGCATGAGATTTGGAAGGTGGAAGAAAAGGCGCCATTGCTGCTCTAGTGTCAGCAAGAGGCCCAGAGTCTTTGGCAGATAGCAGAGCTGAGGTTTTGCCAGTAACTTCTAAGGGCCCTCCTGCAAATCACCCATGTGGGCCTGCAGGCAGCTGAGGTAACCAGTGAAGGTTTCTTGCACTTCCATCTAGGAGCTCAACCTTTTCAAGTTCTTTGTATTTTCATTGTGTGCTACTTCTTGAGGCAAGGAACTACAAAATTTATTACCCAGTTGTGAAGTATATTTTATTTATTTGTTCTTACTAAAAATATTTCAAGGTCCTGGGGCACCTGGGTGGCTCAGTTGGTTAAGTGCCCAACACTTGAGCTCAGCTCAGGTCTTGATCTCAAGGTTGTGAGTTCAAGCCCCATGTTGGGCTCCATGATGGGCATGGAGCCTACTTAAAAAAAAGTATTTCAAGGTCCAGGGCATCTTGGTATAAGATTAATTAAATGCGGATTCATCTCCCTATGGCTTTCATCCCATCGTGGATATTGATCATGTTTCGATTGAAGCGTTCTATTCTTAGCTCAGAGAATATAAACAAAACACACAACCTGAATTTTACTTTTAAATTTACCCGGCTTTGTCTGAACTCTTTCTGAGCAGAAGGTAAAAGGAGAGAAAGATAGAAGTGAGCTGAGTTCTTAACAACAGCATCCAAATTTTGAATCATATAGGCTGGAGTGAAGAAGCAAGATAAGACAATATCATTTCTGTGAGCTAACTTCCTTCCTTCACAAAGATCAGGCTTTGTCTTTGTTCCCTCCTGTCTCTTTTATATTTATGTTCTTTTCATTTTAATTTTCCAAACAGCAAAGAACTACACTTAATTTTAGACTAGACTCACTTAAAGCTCGGCACTGTGGGTAAGGGGAACTATTTTGAATAGGTTAAACTCTAAACTCTGCCATTGTTGGATAAGCATCTAATCAAAGTGAAGTGAATAAAATATCATGGGATTAATACATTTGGCATTGTCAGATATGCTTTACTTTTGTGAGTGAAGGGTGCTATAACTGGCAGAAATGTTCTGTGAGATTGTGGATGATGCCATTGGATTACTTGGCTTCCTTAGAAAGTAAGAGTTTAGATGTTCACTGCCCAAACTTCATCATGTCGCCTTCCTTTGGGGTGTGCAATGAGCTTTTCGATATAAATCAGACATCACAAATTAGAAGCCTGGACCACAGACCAAAGTTGGCCCACAGAGTCATCCATCTACTCGTTAATTCATTCAAAAGACATTTATCAAGTTTCTCCTATGCCCCAGACTCTGTTCTAGGCACTGGGGGTATAGCCGTGAGCAAAATAACCCCAAATCTCTGCCTTCAAGATGTTTTCATTCCACTATAGAAGGAAATAGAAAAAAAGTCAAATAAAAAATAGATCTGTTACATGGTGATAGTGCTTTCTTAGTAAAATCAAACAGTAAAGAGAAATAGGGAGCGTCAGGGGAGAGAGTCTGCATTCAAACGGGAAGGTCTCACTGAGAAGGCAGCATTTAAAACAAGATCTGGGGACACCTGGGTGACACCGTCGGTTGAGCATCGCACTCTCAGTTTCCTCTCAGGTCACGATCACTGGGCGGGGGTACTGAGCCCCACGTCTGTCTCTGCGCTGAGCGTGAAGTCTGCTTGAGATTCTCCTTCTCCCTCTGCCCTTCCCGCTCATGCTTTCTCTCTCTCTCTGAGATAAATACATCTTTAAAAAATAATAATACTAAATAAGATAAGATTTGAAGGAGGTGAGTGTGTGAGCTTTGGGGCTGTTTAGGAAGAGGGCCTTCCTAAGGTGAGGGAAGGGCTAACGCAAAGTCCTTGAGACTGGAGAGTGCATTGCACATTCAAGGAACAGCAAAGGGAGTGAGCCAGAGCTGGTAGGAGGAAGGGAGGGAGAGAGCGGAAGCTACGGGAAGGAGGCCAGCGTGGGAAGGAGGTTAGAGAGCTGGTGGCTATGGTGAAAACCTGGCAGATGGGTTCTGAGAGTCTGCCCAATGGGTAAAAAAAAAAAAAAAAAAAAATAGCTGCTAACATTGAAAAGGCAGGATATTTTATATAAACATTTTGATTTCTAATAACGTTAGAAAAAACACAAGTTGTGACACCACTAGATGTTCATTAATGAGTACATTCTGACATGAGCACTGAACAGCAGCTGCCCCCCAGTGCAATCCCAGAGCTCTGTGGTGCCCATATCACCCTCCCCCACTTTTCTCACACTTGGCCTGCTCCATTAGGACCTGAAGGGGTTTTTGTTTAAGCCCTATAATTGAAGGGGAACTCGGTAGTTGACTTATTAAAGCAGATGGAATCCTCTTGGAGCTTCCTTGGTCTCTTCCTAGCCAAGTCTGGATAGAATGACTCCAGCACCGGGAAGTCCTGTTCTGGCTGAGCGTTCATGTTGCTCTACCAATGGTCGCAAGCCATCTGTATTCATGTGTGACCAGAATGATGATCTCAGCACAACTACTAACACCCAGGTGTCCGCCGACTGTGCTCCCAGGAAGACAGGGGACCGTGGCTCAGCATGTTCTAAACGACCGTCCTGGTTTCACTTTGGACGTTCAGAGCCACCTTTTGATAGGAGGTGAACTTGTTTGCTTTTGTTTGCTTTTGTACCCAGAGTGCAGCTTTTTTGACAGATAACACTGAGGAGCAGAGTTTAGCTGTGCATCCGGGTGTGTGGTGGTGAGCAAGGAGGGGGAGAAGGAGAAAGGGTGGCATCCATTATCAGATCAAAATAAAGGATGCCAGCTCTTTAATTTTTATTTATTAATTAATAATTTTTTAAACTTTCAAGTCTTGTCCTTTTTTTTAAATTCTGGCGTAGCTAACACTGTGTTCTACTTGTCCTCTGCTGATTACCAGTACCTAGGAATTGATCTGGACTCTGGGAAAGCTGGAAGGCTTAAAAATCAAATGGCCTCTGTATGGACAGTTATCTCTTCATTATAAAATATATCTACCAATGGGCTGGACTCAGAAGCTATGGTATTTTTTTTTCCTAATTCTGCCAGCCAAAAGTTAAGGTTGAGTCAGACAAATGCTTCCAAAATGAGTTACAGAATGTACTTACTCACGAGAAATGCCATTGTATACAGGAAACGTGTTCTGGGGCAGTACCAACTTGTGCCTGGGACATTTAGGTATTTAGCATTTTTTTAAATTAAAAGAACATGAGTAAGAATGATTTTTATAGCTAACCTGTACTTAATAAGTCTGTGTTAAAGGATAGCCATTTAAATGACGGTTTAGAAAGGTCAAGTGAAACACTTCAAAGTAAATCTAACCTCAAAACAGGTGAAAAAGGGACATGACCATTTGGTAAATTCTTTAAAATCATGCAGGAAAATGACTGATCAAACTCTTAAGCACTTGAAACTTCTCCCCTGGAGTGAGGAAAATGGACTTCACTCTAGGGGAGGTCTAACGGGAGTTTAGGGCTTGCTTAGGAATTGTGGTCTCTTGTTTAGCGAGGGCTCTGACAGCAAGCATGTAGAAATGGTCTCCACAGCATAAAATATTCAGATAACAGAATCTCGTTGGTATGGAGAGAAGTAAAGGTAATGCAGCTATGACTACAGTAAAAGTAAGGCAGAGAACGGAATGTACAGTGAATTCACACGCCGTAAAATGCTGACTTGAAAAATGCAAGACACATTTGTTCAAATTCAGCGTCCAGTATGTTGATGTCTAGGTCGGCCTTCACAAGGAAGAGACTCAGAGGCAGAACTTTTTGTGTTGGCCTTTTATTGGAGGTTTCCTTGGGAGTAACATCGTTAAGAGAGTGAAGCAAGCGGGATTTGGGCAGAAGAAGTTGACCTGTGATTTAATAGCAATAAAGGTCCTGTGGGGAGCTCTGGAACAATGAAGCAATGAGCTGGCAATGAATGCCACGGTCGTGAACAGGGAGTGTTGGTGGTTTCTTCCCTCAAAGCCAGAAGAAGCCATGGCATTGGAAATGGTGAATGACACACAGACTTCCTTGACTTAACACTCTGCAGTGAGCAGCACAGGAGGAAGTGTGGTACAGTGCGTCATTAAGATGCAGAAAACCTGGGATCCGATCATGGCACAGCTATTAGCTGAGGGCAGGGCTAGCTACATAATTTGTAGGACCAGGTGCAAAAGGGAAGCGCAGAGTCCCTTGTTCAAAAGGAAGGGAAAAGTGCCTTTAAAGGCACTAAAATTTAAAGCTTTTTTCCCCTTGGCAGTCTCACTCTCAATTTGTTATGCTGCTTTTATTTGCTATTTACTGTTGTTCTGAGCAGAGAAAAATTTAATTTAAATTATTAACATGAATTTTGTCATTCATCTTCCTATTGAGCAATACCTACTTAGAGTGAAATAACAATAGAGTTTAACTTATCCACACCTATGTATTTTGTTCTTATCAGGACAGTGAAAATGTTGTCCGAAACTAACTCAGCTGTTTTTTGGGTTTTTTTTAAGATTTTATTTATTTATTTGACAGAGAGAGAGACAGCCAGCAGGAGAGGGAACACAAGCAGGGGGACTGGGAGAGGAAGAAGCAGGCTCCCAGCAGAGCAGGGAGCCGGATGTGGGGCTAGATCCCAGGACCCTGGGATCAGGCCCTGAGCCGAAGGCAGATGCTTAACGACTGAGCCACCCAGGCGCCCCTAACTCAGTTGTTTTATTTTCCTTCTTGAAACACTCACATTCTACCAACACTCTCTTTCTTCAACTGACTGATGAGTAATGAAGGACTTTAAAGAAAACTGTGGGTTTCCCTATAGTTCCCTTTCCTTCTGTTAGCATGCTACAGGTCGGTAATCCAGGGAGCTAACGTGAGAGTGGAAGTATGTGATAGAGTTCCTTGGCTTTTAGTGTTTCTTTGAACACAATTGACTTTTTTTTTTTCACTCGAAGAAAGTTCTGGTTTGAAAAGAAAGCTTCCTCAGTCATAAATATAACACCCTTATCTTGTACTTGCTTCGAACCTCCACCCATACCACACCAGAGTTTTATGCTCAGAGTTTTATGCTGCAAGGAATGACATGCATTCCATTTGCTCACATATGTACTCCATCGTCCCTCAGGACTTCAAACGCTGTGTATATTTCTTAGACTTAGAACACAATTCCTGCATCTCTGAGTCTCTTCACTCAGTAATACATGTCCATCCTTAAATTCCAGCTTTGATGCCTCTTAACGCAACCAATGTTTAGTAAGCACCTCATATGTGCCAGCTGTGGTGCTAGGGGCCAGAATAGGTTAGAGACCCTGATCCCCATTCACAAGACTGGTTAATTATCCCCCTCCCATGACTTCACCCCATTATAGCACGTATCATATGATATTGTACTGCCTGTTTGTATGTCTGCACCTCCCTTAGACTGTCTACTCCTTGATTTATGGTGCATAGCCATACTGAATACCTACTGTTGATTGACTGAATGAATACTAGCTATTGTTGGAATGCAAGGTGAACACGTTGGATCGGCAGTGGAAAAGATGGTCTGACCAAGAAAAGAGGAATGGGCTGAAAAAATAAATGTGGTAATCCCTCGCATTGCTACTGGGATAAATAGTAATAAAAATGTTAACACATGAGAGCTAATGCTGTTATTTAACCCGACTACTGTGGCATGACCTTCTTATATGTTATCTATTTGAATATTCTCAACTGTCTTGTGATAACACCACTTTTAAATCGAGGAGGCCAAGAGCCAGAATAAATTAATAACTTAGCAGAGGCTTCCAGCTGTAGGTGGTAGAACTCAGACTTGACTTCAGGTCTTTCTGCTCCAAAGTTGTTCCGTTTAGCACCTGGAGATATTAATGACAGCAAAGCAGTAATGACAATGAAGCCAGAAGTTCACTGGATGAACTGGAGATTGTGATGGGAAGACAGAATATTAGATTTTAAGGTATTTCAGAGGTCGGCTGTCCGTGCAGAGGAAGGCCAGGCCCAGAAGAGCTAGTATGTGAAGGTGCTTGTAGGGAAATCTCATTGGCGACGAGCAACTTCGATTGCTCTCAATGAAATGACATGTCTAAATTATATTCAAGTCAAAATGCTATGCTAGAATTCTCTCTTTTCCACTTAAGAAGTCTTCCCTGAGTCTCGCATCTGGAAAGAATTCCTTCTTTCTTTGAACTCCCATAATTCTGTCTGTGCCTAAATCATAAAATAATATTCTGAGTATTTGTGTCTATGTTTTATTTCCTCATATTACACAACCCACTAGACTGTCTACTTCATCCTTAAGTTTTTCTAAAACACTGAAGATTGTATCTTGCTTATACAACATGCTCAGTTTAAAAGACAGAGACAAGGGGCGCCTGGGTGGCTCAGTCGTTAAGTGTCTGCCTTCGGCTCAGGGCGTGATCCCGGCATTCTGGGATCGAGCCCCACGTCGGGCTCCCCGCTCCGCTGGGAGCCTGCTTCTTCCTCTCCCACTCCCCTGCTTGTGTTCCCTCTCTCGCTGGCTGTCTCTCTCTGTAATAAATAAATAAAATCTTAAATAAATAAATAAATAAATAAATAAATAAATAAATGACAGAGACAAGGGACACCTGGCTGCCTCTGTCAGTGGAGCCTGCAACTCTTGATCTTGGGGCTGTGAGTTCGAGCTCCACAGTGGGTGTAGAGATTACTTAAAAATAAAATCTTTTATAAATAAGTAAATACATAAATAAATAATAGAGACTACATTAAAAAATTAATGTAATAAAAATAAAACTCTGAACATTTTTTAAATGTTCAGGCGAAAAGTGACTTCAAGGTTTCTATTCCATCAAAATGCAGTATTTTAAATGTTCTTTATGTTCCTTGAAAATGTGAGGCCCTTCTGAAAAGAATATGAAATTATACTAGTGTTTTTTTTTTTTTATTCGACAGAGATAGAGACAGCCAGTGAGAGAGGGAACACAGCAGGGGGAGTGGGAGAGAAAGAAGCAGGCTCATAGCGGAGGAGCCTAATGTGGGGCTCGATCCCCTAACGCTGGGATCACGCCCTGAGCTGAAGGCAGACACTTAACTGCTGTGCCACCCAGGGTCCCCGAAATTATACTAGTTTTTAAATAATACTGTTGTTTTCCTCAACTCAATTTCTTAAAAAGATTTTACTTATTTATTTGAGAGAGAGAGAGAGCACAAGTGGAGGGGAGGAGCAGAGGGGGAGGGAGAAGCAGACTCCCCGCTGAGCAGGGAGCCTGATGTGAGGCTCGATCCCAGGACCCTGGGATCATGACCTGAGCCAAAGGCAGATGCTTCACCAACTGAGCCACCCAGGCACCCTCCTCAACTCAGTTTTGACACTGATGACATGTTAGAGAGATTCCCCTAGCTGGAAGTTGATAGTACTGCAAACTTTTTTCATCTGAGCCAATAATACAAAACCATAATTTTTCCATTGAGCTGTACCTATCAGTAATTATGGCTGTATTATTAATTTATATTGACTCACAGTCCTAAGAATTGGGAGATTCTACTGACCTTGAAAAACGATGAAAGCAATGAAACTAGCTATATTACAAAGCCCAATTTCAATTAATATCTTATTTGTTGAGGGAAAATAAGAATGAGGTTTTGACAGATTGCAGTTTATTCCACATTAAAAAGGAAAGTGAAACCAAGCTTTCCACTTCCATAAAAATTAATTTTCTTTCAAGGAGGAAACCTCTTTGGTTTGTGTGGTTACCATTGAAATTATATTTAACTATTGAATCGCTGTTGTCCTGTAATCCTGAATATGTTTCTATTGAATTCAGGAAAGGCCATTTGAGTTCAGTAGAACACCTGTGAATGCAGCTGAATTTTAAATGCTGGCTGCATATGAGCACATTTAAAATGTGCTTTATTACTCAGTTTAACTCCTCTGAGTCATCAGCTACTTAGACATTAGAGTAAGTTGTTGAATCAGAACCTACATTACGAAGCAAAATCAAATTCTCTTATTCAGGGAGTAGAAATGTGAGTGTTCTAACGTGATATATGAAATCCAATATAGTTAGCAATGATTTTGTTTGCTGATTTGGCAATTTAAATCTTCATTTCCAAGCACAGCAATTGCATTAGTCTGCTCGGGCTGCCATAATAAAATACCACAGACTGGGTGGTTTAAACAACAGAAATTTATGGTTTCACGATTCTGGAGGCTGAGAAGTCCAACATCTAGACGCCAGTTTCCGGTAATTCAGTTTCTGGTGAGAGTTCGTTCCTGGCTTGTAGAAGGCCACTTTCTCCGTGTGTCCTTACTTGGTAGCAAGAGAGCATTCTGGTGTCTCTTCCACTTAGGACACCAGCTCTATCAGAGCAGGGCTCCACTCTTATGACCTCATTTGGTCCTTTGTCCCTCCTCATAGGCCCTATCTCCAAATACAGCCCTGCTGGAGGTTAAGGCTTCAATATATGAATTTTAGGGAGGACACACACATTCAGTCCATAACAGCTATTGTATTAACTTATTAAATTACATGCATTTTCTACTATTTTGTCTAGCTTTTGGCCTATTTGAGTTGTTTTCAAATGCACTACATTTATACCAGAGGTTCTCAATCCTGGCTGCATGTTAGAATCAGCAGGAGAGCCTTCAATGCCTGGGTCCCACTTCCAGGAATTCTGATTTAATTGATTTGAGATAAAAACTGATCATCAGTATTTTTGTTGTTGCTGCTTCTGTTGTGGATGATGATGAGCTGCCCACTGGGAAAGAAAATGACTTTATGCACTCTCTTCAGTCATCCATATCTAAAATGTATCAAGACACCCACTAGACTTTTTTAATTGAATAAATTTACACAGAATGAAATATACAGATCCATATAAATCAGTGAGTTTGGGGTATACACATATATCCTCGTAAGTACCGTGCCAACCAAGACAAAAAATATTTTTATCAACACAGAAAGCTTTAGGACTTCCGTTCCAGCAAACCTTCTTCCTCTGTAAGCAATCATGGTTCTAATCTTTTTTTTCTCCATAGATGAGTTTTGCCTATCCTTGAACTTCATATAAATGGCATCATGCAGTATATACTCTCTTGTATCTGCTTCTTTCATTTGGTAATTTAGATTCACCTGAATTGTTGCATTCTCGTTCATTCTTTTTCATTAAGTAGCATTCCATTGTAT
This sequence comes from Ailuropoda melanoleuca, assembly GCF_002007445.2. Lineage (NCBI taxonomy): Eukaryota > Metazoa > Chordata > Mammalia > Carnivora > Ursidae > Ailuropoda > Ailuropoda melanoleuca. The sequence continues at coordinate 14,053,147 of NC_048224.1, forward strand.
GAACACATCACTATTTGTATATTCATTCTCCAATCATGGGAACTTTTGTTTCCAGTTTCGGGCTATAATGCATAAAGTGCTGTAAACTTTCTTGTGCACGTCTTTTTGTGAGCACATGTTCTCTTGGGTGTATATCCGGGAGCGGAAATGCTAGGTTGTAGACCATACGAAGGTTTAGCATCATAAGGAACTGCCAGACACTTTTCCAAATAGTTGTGTCATGTTATAGTCTTACCAGCAATGCATGAGGGATCCGGTTGCTCTAAATTCCTTTATTGACTGTCATCATTGCTCTTTAGTTTCTGCCATTTAGTTGGGATAAAATGGTATCATTGTGATTTTCATTTGAATTTATCTTTTCATGTGCTTATTAACTATTCATGCATCTACTCTTGCAATATCTCATTTTTTGCACATTCTTTTAAGACTGGGTTTTTATCTCCTTGTTATTTGTTTATTTCAGGGTTTTTTTTTTAACATTCTGGGTAAAAGTCCTTTGTGTTGCAAACATTTTCTTCCAGGCTTGCCTTTACTTTTCATTTTCTTAATGCTTGTAGAAAAACTTTCCAGACGCAGACCAGACTGAGAACTACTGTCTCTTGCCATATTTGCAGTTGGTGTTCCTCTCCCTTTCTGCAGTGTCTCTGGATACAAGTTACCATTTTTTGACAAGTTTGTTTCCTATTTGTTTGTTCATTCAATAAGTTCACCATCATGTTGAATTAGGGGCATTATTTTTAATTGACTATTTTGCCTCAGCTTTGGTACCAGCTAGACTGTAAACTTGAATAAAATATGGCATATTCTGGATGGTGTATACAAGATTGGAATCCCAGTTGATGCTACATTAATCCAAATATGATCACTTCTTATTTTTAAATTTTACTCATTTATTTTTTTGGACAGGGAGGAGCAGAGGAAGAGGAAGAGAGAGAATCTCAAGCAGGCTCAGGCCCAACTTAGAGCCCAACACGGGGCTCGATCTCACAACCCTGAGATCATGACCTGAGCCAAAATCAAGAGTTGGATGCTGGGGCGCCTGGATGACTCAGTCGTTAAGCATCTGCCTTCGGCTCAGGGCGTGATCCCAGGGTCCTGGGATTGAGCCCCGCATCAGGCTCCCTGCTCTGCTGGGAGCCTGCTTCTTCTTCCACTCCCCCTGTTTGTGTTCCCTCTCTCGCTGGCTGTCTCTCTGTCAAATAAATAAATAAAATGTTAATAAAAAAAAAAAGTTCAATGCTTAACTGACTGAGCCACCTAGGTGCCCTGATCACTTCTTATTTTAATGAATTATTTATGATACAAAATTCTGCAAAATCCAGAGTCAACCTTTCCCTCAGCTGGTCTCATATTTAACCACAACAAATACAAATTGGATTCCACTGTCAATTGTCTTCTAGATATATTATTAAAGAGAGTAGATAAACTTATTTAACATACTTGTTTTACTATTTTCACAATCTTTTTCTGATTTTATGATGATTGGAAATTTCAGAGTACATACATTTTTAATTAGCTTCCTTATATTTTAACATGTAGGATGATAGTATGTTAAATTCAACGAGGTCATCAGTTTCAAATAATGGAGTCCAATTAAATTTAATGGAAGCTAAGTGTTGTATCCATGCTCATGAGAGAATGATTGTGGAAATATTATGACTTTCAGTGAAATATTCAGGTCATCCTCAGTACTTCCTGTTCTCTCAAATCCCTCAGTACATCTGCCACCAAGCTAGGCCCATGCTCCTTTCAGGATGTCCCTCTAATTTTATTCCCAATGTTCTTCTACTCCCTCAGTCACTTCTTTCATTATCCCCAATCATTCCTCACCTCAGCTTTTGCAAAAGTTGTCTGACTTCACATTAGGCTAATCCTCTTACACTCATTCTCTGAACCACTACCAAAGTGATCTTCCTCAAACAAACCCGATCAAGTTGCCTTCTGGTCATTGTTCCTCAAGACCCCTCCCATCCCTCGGATAAGACCCCAAACTCCTTAGCGTGGCATCCAAGCCCTGTTATGAAACAGCCCTCTAGATTTCTCGAGCCTCATCTCCTGCACTTGGTACGAGGTACCCTGTACTCCAGGCACACCACACTCCTACTTTCCTTTTTGAACTTTCACACATACTGGTACTGCCTTCCAGCATCCACTTCCTCTACAACACTTCCTGGCAAGCTTACCTCATCCCGGATGCAACACAAATATTGTCTCCTTGTCAAGGAATTCCCCACTTCTTGCCTTCCAGGTGCCACAACAAGAAGATAATGTGTAAAAACACTGTGCAGACTGGTTTCTGTAACAAATTTCCCTGTGACACATTGAGTTAATCAAATGAGAAGGTAGTGGTTAAAAGAGTTTGGAGTCAGAGCTGAATTTGAGACCCAATTTCTTGGCCATCACCGTGTCATTTGGGGAAAGTCCCTTAAGTTCATTGTCTCACTTTCCTCATTCATCAAGTAAAATTATATCCACCATAAAAGGTGGTTGGGAGGATTTAATGAAATATGTATTTACAAGAGCTCAGCGCATGAAACTCAGTAAATTCTCAATAGATGGTAGCCAATGTCATTTTTATTATTATTGATGGATTATGTTCTTTTATGCAGAGAAGGGGAAAGGTATCTGACGGTTAGGTGTTGGAGAGAAAGAGGAGAGAATGGGCATCAATGCATGTGAATGTGGATTACGAATTAAAATCCCTACGCCATTTTCCTTATCAACACTTATTTGTGTAAAACAAGAAATCAGTATCTATAAGAACTCTGAAGAACCTAGAAATATCCATTGCTATAAAAGTGCTTTAAAATGGCATTCACCTAAAATCCCGTGTACAAACAAAAAAAATGACTTGTTTAAAGAAAATTAATTGTGCATTACAAGCCATAGACAAAGTATTTCTTTTTAAAATATTCTGTATAGAGTGTCATTAACATCCAATATTGTGTCCAAAGGATCTTCAGTGTTCTGAAGTAAGGAGGATAAAACAGAAATGACTCACTGAAGAGAATTAAAATTGCTTTGAAGTTATCGTTTATATTAAAAATTAATGCAAAATTTGCTTGTTGATATACCGGTATATGTTTTAATATGAGAATACTTTTAGTTAACATGAAGTTAAGTTGCTGGTCTAGGAAGATATGCCATGTTCCTTGCTTATCCCTAGCACACTGCTAAAAATCTTTGATTTGGTATAAGTCAGTGTTTCTTTGGTCGGACCAAAAAACAACAAAGAAGTTTACTAAAATTGTCACTTTTTCTCATTTTCTTAAGTTCAAAGTTACATATTATGAGGTTATCACACAGGATGACTGTTCCATTTCATTTTTTAATCAATCCAAATAGCTCTTCACAAATCATTGAAAAAAAACTTAGTGGTTAGTCTAGTTTTCAATTGTGAGTCAGCTTTCGTCTAAGTGATGATAGTAATAATAATAATAATGAATAGCTGTTAATAAACATAAATGTAAATTTTTAAGAATTTCCCTGTGAAAAACGCTGACTTACTTTATTTCCCAGTACATACTTTAGTTCCCTGTACATGTAAGTTTCACAGAGCCGTGAATATGCTGATACATTATGCCATATAGAAATGATCCTAATGACTTTGTACAAAACAAAATACTAATAAACAATATACTGGTAGGTAACTGCTATAAAAATAAATTTATATTGAAATAATATACCAACAATAACTACAGTAAATATAGATTTAATAGGTAAATTACTCTTTGCTTTACAAAAGAACTTGCTAGGATTTTCGATATGTTCCCTTGGGTATGATTTTTAAAGTCTTGGAACTTAAAAACCCCCTTGAGATCTGATTAAAAGCTCCAAATTTCTCTTTCAAAAAGAAAAACAAACCCCAAACGACATATTTACCCATAAACCACATTTGGGATATAATCTTATGAAACAGACTCTGACTTTTCTTCATGAATCCCAAGTTAAGAAGACTCTCCTGCTGGATTTAGAAGGTGGTCTGTCAGAAATTCAACTTCCATGTCACTTTTTAGGGGCACGAACAACACACAACAACCTGACGGGCTGGCTTTATAAAAACAGATACTTTTGGAAGAGAAGGGACACCTTGGTGCCTAATAAAGGCCTTTTAATGGGTTTCCTACACTCCAGAGGCTGGAGGGCAGTCTTCGTGTGCCTCTGGTTTCAGCAGGACTGCCTGCCACTGGGGCTTGTCTTGGAAAATCGTTCTCAACTTCCTCCAGCCTCCACCCTCCACCCTTCCCTTACCTGGGGTAACATTTTGACTAAACAGCAACCAGGTGAGAAATACCTTTTGGTGGTGCCCTCTTCCTGTTTATTCACGTCGTGAAACATCTTAGCAGATGTGGTTTGCTAGACTGCATCTCTCCGTGAGAATTTGTTTTCTGGATACTATGACTTAGTCATAACCTTGTATCGTGGATCCAAAAGCAACTATTTATGCATTCATTTAACAAGAACTTCTTGAGCTCCCCCTGTATGCTTCGCACGGCGCTATCACGGGGGACCCAATAGTGAACTCTCAGACCCTGCCCTGATAGGACTGACGGTCCAGTGAAAGAGGTAAACCATAATCCAAGAGAAGAGCCCGAATAATTACAAGAGTCCTAGTGCTACGCGGGACAGGTACATGGAGGTATGAAAGGACATAATTGCAATAGTGGCCAAGTCAGGAGGTCAGGAAAGGGATCACATGTGCTGAGATTTAAAGAACGGGAGTTAACCAGGTGAAGTGAGGAGGAGGGGAGAAGCACTCCTGCACAAAGGACTATGTCCTTTTCTGTGTCCCAACTTGTACCAATTTGGTCTACACTCCAATGTTTGTATCTTGCTCAAACAGCCCGTACAAAGGCCCTGGGGCTAGAGAACGAACTAATTGGAGGTGCAGGTATAGTTCATATGGCTCCATACTTTGTCAAAGACTCAGGGCCTAGGGTGCCCCTAGGACCGAAAGTTTTCCTCTCCTTCCGTGTCTAGATGTGGAGGCAGTGTGGGCGGTGAATCAGAGCATGAGAAGAGATGCCTGCTACCCGCTGGCTGCTTCTGGACAAATCAATCGATCACTCCCTTCTCAGCTCTTGGTGTTGGGTGTTTCCATTGGGATAATTCATATAGGAGCATTTTAGCAAATATCTTCATCAGGTGGCTGTAAAGAGACTTATAAAGCTTCATGGATGTAGGCAGTGGTGATCATTTCAGTAGCAGTGGTGCTAGTGGTCTTTTCTAGAACCCTATCCTGCTCGCTGTTTACCATAAAGTGATAAAATGGCGGGCACAGAGCTTCTGCTATGCTGCGGGCCTAGGGGTGGGGAGGAGGCTTTTGACCTCAAGGCAAGATACATGAGTCTGTATAGAAAGCATCCATTTTTATGGCTTCCACAGGGAACAAAACTACTGTCACCACATGGGTTAGGAGGGAGGAGGAGGGGATGGTTGTCTCTAAGTGCAGGTAAAAGACCCAGAACTAGGAATTTGCAAAGTATTTTAAAGAGAAGCGAAACCTATTGGAAAACAAGTAGGAAACAATCAAGATGTTGTACTTTGGGCACGTTTAATGCTTTGGCCAAAGCTCGAGCAAGACACACATCCGAGCCCAGACCAAATTGAGTAAAGCGAGAGCAAGTCGGGACACAGAAAAGGAACCTCGCACGGCACCTCTTTCCCTGGGCGGCCCCGGAGGCGGCGTCCTTAGTGCCCTGGAGGACAGAGCAGTCTTGCAGCTTATAGACACACAAAGAGTAAATTGTACCTCTATCTCGTCTCAGAGGAGGGTTTCAGACATCCCCAGCAAGTCCCTTTCTGCCTTCATAAAGTCCTGAGAAAAAGAAATCCTTGCAAAGAGGTACTTCCACTTGGCAAATCTGTCCTGACTCTTGTACGAATCTGATGGCGAGATCGTACACAGCGAAGGAGCCACCGCGACCCAATGCTGCCTTGATTTCTGTGGGGTAAGCTATGTGTCCCCTTACACTACATCTTATTAAATCCTCATGTTCTCATCCAAGCATCTGGGGAAAGTTATCTGTCTCAAGCCAAAGCCCGGTCGGCACTGTTTGGACTGAGCCAGCTACTCCCAACGTTTATCGATCCCCCGTCTTCTCGCCTCTACCGGCAATGCTGTCTCACTCTCCGAGGGGGGTTGATGTTCACAGGGTCTTATGCTAAGCTGTTCACTTTCCAGCGAACAATACTTCGCTTTAAGAAGCATCAGAGAACCAAAATTACTGGATGGGACCTGACTCAACTTGTTTCTCTATTGTAGCATAAGATTAAAGCATTTTTTCACCTACTTTCCCCCACCCCCACCTCTTCTTAATCCTCTATCCGGCTGAATCATAACAGCTGTTAAATAACTAGACATTTAGGTAAAGGCAAACTGAACCTATAAATCAATGCGTGTGATATAATAATCAAGTCTTTCCGGCGCAGCTTGCTCATTCTGTCTTGGTTTGCTTTTTTTTTTCCTGCTGACTTCAGCTGCAGCGTCTGTAGGAAGGGGTTTAGTACAGTTGTAAATACTCATTTCCAGGCTGCTAATGCCATTATGGAAATGGATAGAAGGAAACAAAACTCACCAGCGCCTTCCTGGAGATGGGGTGGGAGATTTTGAAGACGTACGTTTTCTCCAAGCTCTTAAAATTCTCCCGAGTGCGAGTGCGGGTATTTGGTAGGGTTGCCTGGGTTGTACACTGCAGAAGCCAACATGAGCCAGCCTCTGCAGAGTCGGAGAATGAGGAGGATGCAGGGCCTCTCACCGACCCGGCTGCAGGGGTGCAGGGCCTCAGAAAGGGGCGGATACCCAAACTGGAAAGCCATAAGAATTTTCTCTCTCCTCCGTCTCCTTTCCTCAGTCCATCTGTTCATTCTTCTTGTTCTCTACTGACTGGTTTCCTCTGTGTCACAGACACTGGCTAGTTGTTCAGCAAATCCATTTCCTTTACTTCTGGAGACACATCAAGATTCTGTCTCCCCGGAGGTGTGGCCGTGTAGCTCAAGTCTGGCTTCCACCTCCAAGGCTGGCCTGCAATTTTCTCTCTCCATCTATGGGCAGAATGAAGACGGAGACCCTGGAGGAAGGTGGGAGCCACAGGGAAAAAGGAGCTGGGCTTCTGCATGCATCTCCCTCCTATTCACCCCTCCCCCCCAACCACCATGGACTTGATGTGACCGAGAAAGTTCTACCCTATTCCACGAAGCTATTAGAATGATAGCTCGCCACCACCCCTCCTGGCCCCCAGAGAGGTAACAAAACTTCTCTCTGTTTGTCTTAATTTCCAATTTTCAGCAATCAGACTGATTGAACCAATGAGTCCATTCCTATTCTGGAGGCAATCAACTCTGACAAGGGAGGTGGGTTACCAAGTACAAAACGGCCCCTGGAGGATCAGCCATGAGACAGGAGCTTGGCACAAGAATAGAACCAAGACTGAGATGGGAATTCTTCTTCCACCTCTGCTGCTACCTCGTTGGGTGTCTTAATCAACTCACTTAACCACTTGGGGCCGGGGTCTCTGCCTATCAAACTGAGACATTTAGAGTAAGTCACCTCCAAAGGCTTCTGCAACCTTAATTTTGTGCAACCCACAAAGCTTCATACTGTGTCTTCATAAAGCTCAACTCTTGCAGACTGAAATAAAGGTTTCCTTGCATCTTCTTTTGTGGCTTAGCATAGAGATGCCCCAAATATTATTGGACTTTTGGGGGTTCTCAGATACACTGCTTGGTGTCCTAATATTGCAGGAGTGCATGAAGATACCATTCTAAAAGTTACTTTGGTTTAGTTTGTGGAACATACTAAAAACTAATGGTTTTTTCTCCTGAACTTTCTTAAGGATTTCTTGGCTTCTGAGACTATACTGTATTGATTAAGAGCGCAGATGCCAAAGTCGGATTGCCTAGGTTCGGATCTCCATTCCATCATTTACTAACTGTGGCATAATATTTACCTTAGAGGGTTATCGTAAGGATTTTTTAAATCACATGTATTTAGCTGCAACACCTAGTAAGTGCTCAGTAACTATTTGCTTAAAAAGTAAACTTAGCTCATCATTGTAGTTATTTGAGTACATCTGTCTGCACCACTAGACTTCAAGCACCTAAAAGCCAGACACCTAGTTTTATTGAACTTTTCATCATTCAGACCCTTGCCCAGAGTCTAGTACATAACCTCTGCTTAATAACTATTTTTAAATGGGTAAATGAATGAATGGTACTATGTAAAACGTTTAGTTTGCCTTACAAAAGTACAAATGGAGTGTGTTTTTCTATATATCTTTTTTATGAACAGCCTAAGGTATGACCATTCTTCTATTCCAGGGCTCTAGCATGTGGCTGTAGACTAAAATTAATTGGGGGAGCTGGAGAGCTCTTTAAATATACTGATGCCTGGATCCCACCCAGATCTATTGAATTACAATCTTGGGCCAGGGGCCCAGGCATCAGCATATTTTTAATACCTCCCACGGTAGCAGCCAGGATGGAGAACTTCTATTCTGGCCTATCTGGTTATATTGCAGTGTTGTATTAACTATATGTGTCTTTCATTTTTGTCACTTAGATTTTTTTATTAGGCCCAGTATTAGGGTTCTCCAGAGAAGCAGACCAACAGGATGAGTGTGTGTGTGTGTGTGTGTGTGTGTATACATAGGCATGGGCAATTTACTTTAAGGAATTAGCACATGTGATTATGGAGGCTGGCAAATCCAAAAATCTGCAGGGCAGGCATTAGGCTGAAGACCCAGGGAAGAGCTGTAGTTTGAGTTCAAAGGTGGTTTGTGGGCAGAAGCCCCTCCTCTTCCCAGAAGGGTCAGTCTTCTTCTATTAAGGCCTTCAACTGTTTGGATGAGGCCTACCCACATTATTGAGATTAATCTGTTTACTCTAAGCCTACTGATTTCAATGTTAACCTCATGTCAAAAATACCTTCACCATAAATAAGTAAAATAAAAAACACCTTCACAGAAACATCTAGAATGTCTGACTAAATAGCTGAGTACCATGGCCTAGCCAAGTCAAGACAAAATAACCATCACAGGCACCTAGGACCTCAATTTTTGCCCTTTCCTCTGCTATTTTAGTGTTGTCCAGTGGCTTCTTACATGCTCCAACAGGGAGTTTATAATAATCTCATTCCCTACAGTGGGGATTATGACTGCTGTTCAGGAAGAAGCAGGAGAAACAAACCTGAAGTGGGAATGTTAAAATCTGACTCAAAAGCACAGCTCTCTCAGGAGCCCAGGGACGAGTCTGCAGCAACTGCCTTTGTCTGCCAGTGCTCTCAGTTCCCATTCGTCTCCCCGTGAACATCTCTTGGAAAACTGAGCTACTCTGTCAAATGAATGTACACATTCATCTGTTCTTACAGGAATTATATCCAGGAAATCTAGATTAAGCCCAGACCAAAACTGCCAGTGTAACCAACAGATTCTCCTCGTAATGTAGACACAATTAACTGCATCGGCACACAATCACACTTTTCAAAAATTAGGATTCCAAGCTTTGGACCTAATCAGAGTGCTTATGCCCTGGTGTACAGGGTGTTTTACTAGCTTGGATAAATACAGATATACTGCAGAACAAAATGTCCTTTAAAATCTTACGTATGGTGCCAAAATTGAAATTATTTCAGAAAAGAACAATTGTTAAGCACTGACTTTTAGTTGATCTAGATTGAGTGGTCAGAAGGTCAGAGGATCCAGTTCTCCAGAATTATTGGAAATGTGCTCAATTCGCTTGACAGTCCCAAGCATTTAAAAATAGTCTTTGTATCAGTCTGCCAAACAAGTTTTGTAGCCAAGATGACTTTCATACCAAAACCCCAAACTGGAATACAGTCTTGAAAATGAACTGGATTTGGGACGCCTGAGTGGCTCAGTCGGTTAATAGTCTGCCTTCAGCTCAGGTCATGATCCCAGGGTCCTGGGATCGAGCCCCACATGGGGCCACTTGCTCAGTAGGGACCCTGCTCCTTCCTCTGCCTGCCTCTCCCCCTGCATGTGTGCTTTCTTGCTCGCTCTCGCACTCTCTCTCTGACAAATATAAATAAAATCTTTTAAAAAAATGAACTGGATTTGAAAACAGTCAACAGTTTCTGGTTAATCCCCCATGACTGTCGACAATTTTTATACCTTTCATATAAAGGGTCTGTATCATTGATTAGATTGGTTGGTTGGTTTATAGATTGACGAGTCCTTTGAAATTTTACGTGAATCTTCGAGCAATGATTTCTGGTTTAGGTATTCCTATGTTAAACTGTGCATCATCTTTATAACTGAGCTAAATTATTAATAACACTAATAATCCCACTTGTTAAAAAGATAATTAATGGCTTCAAAATTCATAATACTATCCCGATGTAAGTCCCAACATCTGCTCTTGCCAGAGTGACATGGAGTGCCTGCTTGAAACTCAGAAAAGCACTCTTTCTCCTGAGTAACTAAAAATACGCTGGAAATATTGAGCACTTTTTCACAAAATAGAAGTTTGATATGGCATGTCTTTGTTCAAAGTGAATTAAAATAAGGCATGTTTTGAAAGTTGTCATTAGATTTTTTTGGGGGGGAGAGGGAGTGAGGAACAAATTGATAGACTGGGAAGCTATCAAGCTTTTGGAACCCTCGCCCCATTGTTGTATACAAGGAAGCTAAAGAGGGAATTTAAAAATTAATAGAAGCAAAAGAAACAAAGTTAATCTACATGATAACTGAGCCAGGCAGCAGGGAGGAGAGAGATAAGAACTTAATCAGACTGGGTTTATGAGAGCTTTTGAGGACAACAGGAGAGGGGAGATAGGAGCATCTGTGGATGTTTTGGGAAAATTGATAGTAATAGAGATGAGGAAAAAGGATTTATTTTAAGGATATTTCCTGTGCCTCATAAATGTAGCTTTTTTGGCATTTTCAGGAGAAGTGAAGAATTAAATTGCTACTCAATTATTTTGAATGCCAGACTGATGTTTCTCTGAAATGATTCCATGCAGAGCAGGAGCCACCGGGAGGCTCGGCTTTATTTAGGTTACATTACTAACAATAATAATTTGCATATTTTTAATAAACTGAAGTAACATGACTTTTACTCAGTTGCACTCGTACAGTTGAGATAAACTTAAGGCTCCCTTGCCAGAAATGATACAACCCATAATAAACAGCTGGTATTGATGTCTCGCTACAGTGCAAGTTTAAGTATCCTGGAGCTTATAAATTGTCATCTTTTTTATATGTTCCTGCATGTTGTTTTTTACATTACTGATGGAGGTTTCTCACACAGCTGGTATTAGAGTCAGATTAGAACTCAGAGTTTTTTTTTAATTTTAGTAGAATGCACGATGCTACGGCCAGTTAAAAAAAAGAATCAACAAAAACTTAGTACCATCAACAGTTCTTTCATGATCTTCTTTTTTCACACAGATATGTTAAAGGAAAATAATTTTCATAGTAGACAAATATTTTTTATTGATCTATTAAATTGCCATCAACTTTTTTTTTAATAAGTTCTATACCCAGGAGCACCTGGGCAGCTCAGTCGGGTAAGCATCTGCCTTTGGCTCAGGTCATGATCTCAGGGTCCTGGGATGGAGCCCCACCTCGGGCTCCCTGTTCAGCGGGGAGTCTGCTTTTCCCTCTCCCTCTGCCCCTCCCCCACCCCATGCTCATGCACGCACGCTCTCTCTCTCTCTGTCTCAAGTAAATAAATAAAATCTTTAAAAATAAATAAATAAATAAGCCCCAACTCGGGACTTAAACCCATGACCCCAAGCTCAGGAGTCGCATGCTCAAGGACTGAGCCAGCCAGGCACCTTGCCATCTAGTCTTTCTTATATTAAACAGGTACAACATTACTTGATTACATATCACTATTCTTGGGCTTTGCTATTCAAAATGTGCTGCTTGGACCAGCAGCACAGGTTTCTCCTGGGAGCTCGTTAGATCGGCGAATGTGGGGCTTCACTCCGGGACCTACTGAATCCGAATCTGCATTTAACTTGATGCCTGGGTGATTTGCAATCATACTTGGAGTCTGAGAAGCACTGTTGTAGTTCATAGAAGTTCTTCCAGGGAAATCAGTGACTGTATTAGAATCACCTAGGCTGTTTGTCAAATACACTGCTGGGATCTTACCTGAGATCGAGTGGGGCCTTTGAATACCAACTCTTCATAATATTCTATGTAAAAGTGATGCAAATTAAACCCGGAGGTCCAAAATGCTTTGCACTTCTGCGTATCAATATTCTGACCCATCTGCTGCTTTGTTTATATTCAGTGCCAAACCTATAGCCATGTGATTATTGGGTTTGTTGTACTTAGTGGGTTTCCCTGGTACCTACTAGTACCCTATCTTTCCTGAGACATCCAAGCGTGGGCTCCTTACACCTGGAAAACTCGTTCTGGGCTAATCTTACTGGTTTTTCCTGTCTTCCCATATCTCTATTCAATTACTGGGGGGGGGGGTTTCTACATCTTGAGTGTGAAAAGTCCTTCCCCAAAGAACCATCTGGGAGCCTCTCTCTAGCTGATTCCTAGGGGTCTTTCACGGGAAAGACATTTTTTTACTTTCAAAATATATTTTAAATTCATAATGTAGCACCAAAGGCTTTCAGCCGCGTGTAAAAGAGAGGGCAGTGCAAGAGAAACTACAATACCTACTTCTAGTGTTTTCTCTGCCATTTCTCAGCTATTGGCCTTAGGCAGATTATGTAATCCTTCTGAGCCTCCTTGCTTCATCTATGAAATGAGGATAATCTTCCTGCCTGAAGGCTGGGCACTGCTCCAGTTGTCCTTTGAGATCCTTTCCAACTCTGAAATCCTTGATTCCATTATTCTGTCAAGTCAACATATATCATAGTAATCACCATCTTGTGTTTCTACAGCCTTGGCTTTTTCATCTCTTTTCCCCTCTAATCCATCATCTCTTTGAAATTACCCATGTACACCTCTCCCTTGTAACTATTTCTAGTAAAAATGGATTTAGAACATTCTTATCAGAGAAATTTACTTTCACCGTAAGTTTAAAATATGCTTGTCTTTAAGATAATTAGCGTGTCACAGTGAGAACACCGTGTACATTCATTATCTATTTAAGTGGGTATGGGTGAAATGAGTGGGTGTGGATAAAGAGCCATGCTTGAGAAATTTAAATAGTAGCCACTTAATTCAACTACACTCTTAGCTCATCCAAAATGCACAAGAACAAAACAGTAAGGCAGAACCTCGAAGATTTCACCTGCAGTGGGAAAGACTCAGCAAATACCATTAGTGAATACCAAATACCCACATCTCAATGAGCCACCGGGACACGAAACCCGGACAGAAAATTCCTTTATATTCCTGCCCATCAAAAAGTGAACTGATCTCGTCTACATTTGCTGAGGATTTAAAAAAATCTCGTTTTCATAGTCTCTAACATTTTCCAAAGTTGAGGAGAACGACAAGATGCTTGTTGAACCACAAGGAGACTTACCTAAGTGACCACTTAGACTTAGAGAATTCTCATTAAACATGCCCTGAATGCTGTGCTTAAGCCGCTGTCCGGGTACTCTGCTTCGAAAAGACTTTGTTAAACTCTTTCCTGTTCCATTTGAGTCTTGCTTTCTAGATACATGGCTGCATGATGTATTCATTTAAAGCAGAAATATTGAAATCAGACCGACCCAGTTTTAAATCCTGGCTGACTTACCAGTTAGGTAACATCGGCAAATACAAGTTTTCTCATCTGCGCTGATGTTAATAATACCTTCCTCAGGAGAATATTGAGCATTAAAGGAAATTACGCATGTATGTTATGGATTACACGTCCTGTATATGCCAGGCATGATTTAAGTGCTCAATATTTAGCAGGGAACTAGCCGGACAGGCCACTACCTTCATTGAGATGACATTCTAGTGGCCTGTCACAACTCCCGTCTCCTAGTAATCACTCAACTATCGATGATGATGATGATGCTTTTGCATTAAATACATATTAATTTAATCCAAAATTAAATATTAAACCCCAAATGCGATTAAACATTTTCTTAAAGATTTATTTATTTTTATTGGGGGGGAGGGGCAGAAGGAGAGGTAGAGTCTTTTAACGGAGCATGGAGTCCCACAGGGGGCTCCATCTCAAGACCCTAAGATCATGACCTGAGCCAAAACCAAGAGTCAGCAACTCAACCAAGTGCACCACCCACGCGGCCCTCCTATTAAACACTTTAAATGCACAGCAAGAAATACTTTGCACTAAGTACTTTGCCCATCATTAACAGCTTCCATGGGCAACCTTTCCAAAGTCAGTCCCTATGTAAAGGGGCTAAAAACCCTGATATCCAGACAAGCAGTCCTTGAAATTCCATCAGAAGGAAGAATTCCAAATGAGCTTTAAAATTTAAGTTGTGTTGAAATTGCCTAGGACAACAGTATAGGGCGATACTTCAGAACATGAACTCTCGGGGTGCCTGGGTGGCACAGCGGTTAAGCGTCTGCCTTCGGCTCAGGGCGTGATCCCGGCGTTNTGAACTCTCGGGGTGCCTGGGTGGCACAGCGGTTAAGCGTCTGCCTTCGGCTCAGGGCGTGATCCCGGCGTTAT
>NC_048224.1:14067852-14111690 GCF_002007445.2 Ailuropoda melanoleuca
AAAAGAACACGAACTCTGGAGCCATTTTATCAGGTTTGATTCCAGACTCTGCCCCTTGCTAGCTTAATGACGTTGAGTAAATTACTTAATCTATCTCTGTTTCAATTTTCTCATATGTAATATAACAATAACAACAGTTCCTACCTTAAAGAGTTCTGTGAAGATTAAATGAGTTAATCTTTGTAAGTCCCTTACAACAGTGCCTGGCACAAGGTGAACACAAAACAAGCGGGAAACAATGTCAGGATTGTTATTATCGATGCCACAAAGCACTTATCACTGGCCTACGGAGAGAAACACGATATAGAAAATGAACTTCCCTGGCCGGTAGAGAGGAAATAATTCAAAGTCCTGCGAATGTACCTGTGTTTGGTTATCCTCTGCTGTATTTGCCAAATTATATTCCATAGTCCAGTTACTGCGGGACTTCTCAGAGCATTGAGTGTGGTAATATGCAAGATCATTTCCCCAAGGGAAACACATGATTTCCCCAAATTATTTTACCAACATCTTGAAGATTAAGTGTCAGAGGAAACGAAACGAAGTTTCAGAAACAATGATTGCAGGTGTTGAGGGTGATCTTGAAAGGCACAGGAAGTGAGCCTAAATTGTTAAAAAAAAAAAAAAAGCGGGAGGGCGGGGCTTGAACGGGAAAGTGATTGGAAACTGGTCAGGAGGAAATAGGTAAAGGGAAGGGCCCAGCAGTGTGCTGGAGCCAGCTCATACTAGAGAGTCAAGGGATAAATTTTCAGGAATTTTAAGAGCCAGTTTTTATTTTATTTTATTTTTTTAAAGATTTTATTTATTTATTTGACAGACAGAGACAGCCAGTGAGAGAGGGAACACATGCAGGGGGAGAGGGACGGGGAGAAGCAGGCTTCCTGATAAGCAGGGAGCCCAATGTGGGGCTCCATCCCAGAACGCTGGGAACATGACCTGAGCTGAAGGCAGACGCTTAAGGACTGAGCCACTNAGGGACAGGGAGAAGCAGGCTTCCTGAAAAGCAGGGAGCCCGATGTGGGGCTCCATCCCAGAACGCTGGGAACATGACCTGAGCTGAAGGCAGACGCTTAAGGACTGAGCCACTCGGACGCCCCTAAACAGCTCTTTTAAAAACAACAATACCTAATAAAAAAATTATTTTCAGCTTAATTGGGGTATAATTGACAAATAAAATTGCAAGGTATTTAAAGTATGCAACATGATTAGATGTATGGACCCTTTGCAGGATCCCCCCCACCAAGTTATTAATGCATCCATCACCTCACATGTTTGTCTTTTATTATTTTTTTTGTGAGAACATTTAAGTGCTATTAGCAAATTTCAATTTTAAAATACAGTGTTGTCAGCTATAGTTAACCATGTTATATAACTGAAAGTTTATACCCTTTTACCAAACCCTTCCTATTTCTCCATCCCCCAGCCCCTGGCAACCATTCCTCTACTCTAAACGGAGCCATTACTAAAAAATAAATTATATAAATTTACAATTAAATCTGTAATATTTAAATGACCATAAGTATTCAAAAGTAATTACTTTCTAAATAGTTCCTGTTATTTTTAGTATCTATGCTCCTATTGTTATCGGTATGGTAGCAATAGTATTTTCACGGTGTGGTACAACACATCTCTTTCCAACTCTTCAGTGACCTCATGTTGGTAGCTTGAAATGAGCCATAATAAGAGTATTTATGCCATGGAAATGGACAAATGCTATGAATGAGGTCTTGATTTATTGTTTTGTATATTGTACTTAAGGATGCAATGGAGAAAATATTAATAACAGATTATACTCCAAAGCATGTCAGGTCTGTAGTGAATACATTGTCAATAGCACAAAAAATTACGAAAATATTCTTTCAGTATTCAAACTCTATTAACTATTTCAGCAAAGAAGTCACCAACATCATTAATGATGAAGGAGTAAGTTTCTGACTTTTATCTTGTTCATTAACGTGAAGTCACCAACATCATTAATGATGAAGGAGTAAGTTTCTGACTTTTATCTTGTTCATTAACGTGAATGAAACTATCACCCAACATTCATGTCAGAACCAGCTGTACGTAGGAGTGGCAGCTTAGAAGGGGCCAGTTAGGTGAAGGTCAGAAATGCTGTAGGTAGACGGGAATACCATTAGTAACAGTTATAAGGAACAGTAGTGTAGTCCTCCCCAGAAGTTATTTTATGCCGCAAATATTCAATCATTTTGTTGTCGCTCTTTGAAAGGCCAAGAGCAACAATATTCTGAAAAGGGGTAAAGCTGTTCTTAAGTAGTTTATTTTGGGGGCTCCAAAGACATGCTATTTTTCTCCCAGGTTAACCTCTGCAATGGTTAAATTTATGTGTCAACTTGATTGGGCCAAGGGATGCCCAGAAGTGGTTATTTCTGGGGGTCTGCAAGGGTGTTTCTGAAAGAGATTAACATTTGAGTCAGTAGACCCAGTAAAGCAGCTTGCCCCCCCACCCCCAACGTGAGTAAGCATCATTTTATCTGTTGAGGGCCTGAATAAAGCAAAGAGCAGAGGAAAGAAGGATCTGTTCCCTTCCTGCGTGCTTGCTTGAGCTGGGACATCTTTTCATCTTGAACTGGGATTTATACTCTCAGTTCCTCTGGTCTCAGCCCTTCAGGCGTGCACCAGATTATACCAATTCCTGGGTCCCCAGCTTGCTGATGACAGATCATGGGACTTCTCAGTCTCCATGGTATTACATGAGCAATAATAACATGAGCAAATTCCTCATAATGTATATCATGTATATATAATATTATATATATAATACTAATAACAGTATATATGTATATATACTATTTCTCTGGGGAACCCTGACCAATACAATTCCCTTTCAGATTAGGTCATTTTTTTTTCTTTTTTCTTTTTTCAAATTTCTTTTATATGCTGAGTTTAAGGCCATATCAATTCTTCTAATATTGTCTTCCAGTTAAAGAAGTCATAGTTTAAATTCAATAATATGGACCCATAAAGGAAGCTTATAGATTAAAAAATAAACTTGTAACCTTAGAATGTGCATTCTGAAGGGGACCTCAGAGATTGTTTGATCAGTTGCAAATACTGGCTAGATTCACATTATACTTTCATTACTTGCTTTTATTTTACCTTCAGGAAGATTAATGGACCTCAGAGAGTTATTATACTCTTTTCTCTTTTTTGGTAATGTCTAAAGGCTTTCTTTATAAAGGAGATTGAAAGAAATAGAACAAAATATTATTTCATCGAGAGGATACGTTAAAATTGTTTTTAGCAGTGTTTGGCCACCCTAACTTTCAGCCCATTTTGAAGTTGAAATCTAATGATGATACATTGTATAGAAGTCTGCATGTTTACCTAGCTTCAAATCTTTTTTACACTGGCTGAAAGAACCGACATTCTCTCCATCTCTTACCGTAGAGGGGGAACCCTCTATTGGGTACCCTCCACTAAAACTCCTTTTTTCACTTCTCCTTCACCCAGATATCTCATGGAGTGATATCTATGCTCAGGTTTCAGACACCACAGGGGACCTCCCAAAGTTCCAGCCTAGGACCTTCACTCTAGCTCGTAGCTCTACTGATGACTAGTTTAAGTCTGGGAAATCGCTCACCCGTCTTCCTCCATCTTGCCACACACCTGCCAATACTAGCACATTCCTGTTTTTAGTGCTCTCTCATGCACATTCGCTACTCGTGATCCCTTTGCAAAATGTGTAGCAATGCTTCTCTCAACATTTCCCCCAACTCCCATTTTTATGCTAACGGAGCAGGAGGGAAATGTTTGCATTCTCTCATCATGTTCCATAGCCCTGCACCCAGACTCTTATGTCTATAGAAAATTTAAATTCATGTTAAAGACTCCCAGTCTGGTGTTCTCAAAAGCATGTTATACAGGTTATTTTTAGGCATTTGGCAGAAGAGAAGATTGCTTTACTGTAGGAATCCTGAGCGCCCTTAACATGCTAACAGAGTTGTTATTTCATAGAAGGTAAAAAGAACACAGCATTTTCCAAATTTATATGCTCGTGGAAATTTTTTTCCTAAACACTCTTTGGGATCTGTATTCCATGGAATATGCTTTGGTAAGTAATACCACCCTCCTATTAGGGAAGGGGTAAACAGGCTCTAAAAAGCAGCAGTGGCTTGCCCAGAATCCCTCAAATATATATGGTAAGATACAGATATATAGGGCATATATGGTTGACTAGAACACTTGAGTTCTTTCTCTCACACTCAAGTTTTCAATATCTTTGTGTGGGTCTAGCCACATCCCTTTCTTGGTTCTAATAGTCAATAGACCATATATAAGCAGTAAATCAGACATGGGTGAGACTCAAGGTAAGATTCGTTCTGAAGTGTCATGATCTCTTAGGCTCTCTGCTCAGTGGGGAATCTGCTTCTCCCTCTCCCTCTGTGCTTTCTCTCTCTTTCTCTCTCTCTCTTGCTTTCTCTCAAGTTAATAAATAAAATGTTTTAAAAACAAGATCAAATACTGTAAAAAAAAAAAAAAAAGACTCATTCTGAGGCAAAATTCCTCTCCACCTGTGAACCTGTAAGACAAGACAAGGTAAGTGCTTCCAAAATACCGCGGTGGAACAGGCGGAGGATAGACATTCCCATCCCAAAAGGGAGAAAGAGGAAAGAAGGAAGGGGGATGGGTCCACGTAGGTTCAAAACCCAACCAGGCAAACTTCATGAACTCTGTTCTCCAGGCCCACTGGGAGGGGTACCCCACCTTCTGGACCCACTGGGGCAGGGGTCCCACCGTCCAGACCCTCTGAGGTGGTGGTCTTGCCCCCAAAGCTCTGCTGGACAGGGGTTGGCCCCAGAGCTCTAGGAGGTTCCTCTTTGGGCAGAGGTTGTCGACTGGTTGAAAGCAGGGCAATGATGCCCTGTTTTGAAACCAAGGAGGCCACCCTCATGATCTCTGAATTCATTCTTCCCTTGTCTTGAAAAATAGCACACACGTTTGCAGCCAAATAGCTCTATTGTCCTGTCCTATAAAATCCAAGAAATCTGATGTCCATCCTCCATGACTTCCCACCACTTTCCTCTTCAGTTTAAACTGCCAGTTTACCTGCAGCAGTGGCTAATTAAGTCTGGGCTTCACTACCTTATCCCTTATCAAAGCGATGCTCGATCACTCCCTTAGTGCCCCCTTCCAAACCACACTTTTTTTTGCAAGATGGATGGGGTGAGAATTTTCCAAATCTTAAAGCTCTAGTTCCTCTTTGCTTAATCATGTCATCTTCAAGTAATTTCTCTCTTCTCAAGTTTGACAATAAGTAGTCAGAAAGAGCCGAGCCACATCTTCAACACTTTGCTTGGAAATCTCTTCAGCTAAATATCCAATTTCACCCCTCACAAGTTCTAACTTCCACAAAACTCTAAAACACGAACACAATTTAGCCAAGTTTTTTGCCAATTCATGATGAGGATCTCTTTTCTTCCATTTTCCAATAAAAAGTTCCTCATTTCCATCTGAGACCTCATCAGAATGATCTTTACCATCCCTATTTCTACCAACATTCTGTTCATGATTACGTAGACATTCTCTAAGAGGATTGAGGCTTTGCAGACAATACTCTTTTTTTTCCCCCTGAGATCTCACCAGAAATGGCCTTAAAGGTCCACTTGCAGCAATGCATGTTTTTTCCAGCATTAAAGCCCTCCTAGCCTTTACTCATCTACCCGGCTCAAAACCACTCCCACATTCCTAGGCATTTGTTACAGCAGCACCCCACTTCTTGGTACCAATTTCTGTCTTAGTTCAGGCTGCTGTAACAAAATACCACAAACCGGGTAGCTTATCAACAACAGGAATTAATTTCTCACAGTTCTGGAGGCTGGAAGTCCAAGATCATGATGTCAGCATGGTTGGGTTCTGGTGAGAGCCCTCTTCCGGGTTGCTGACTCTTTGTTGTAGCCTCCCATGGGTAGGAGAGAGAGAGGAAGTAAACTCTCAGTAACTCTTGTAAGGACGCTATTCTCCTCCTGGGTATTACGCAGAAGTAAGAACCACGAAGGGCTTAAAGAAGTGCTTTGCATTTGCATTTAAAAGCCTGGCTGGGGTGCAGATGGCGAACTGATAAGAAGGAGTCAAGACTGGAGGTTCAAGACAAGGTGGAAGGCAATTATCCTTGGAAGAGTAACAACGGACATGCTAAGGGTGGACAGGGAGAAGCAGAGAGCATTCCCGAGGTGAAGTAACAGGGTTTAGTGGTTGGTGTGTTGGGAGAGGTGAGACAAAGCAAGTCAAGGATAAGCTGGGTAGGATCACTCGTGGAATAAGGAACTCAGCGGGGAAAAGATTCAAAGGAGAGGAAATAATATTTAGCAGATATGCTAAGAGGAGACTACTATGATATATTTCTTAAGTTAGCACTCTGTATAAGGCAGATGTGAAATGTATATTGAAATTGTATTCATGTCTGTCTTATGCTGTCATATTATTGTGACATATCAGTAGGGAATATAATAGTAGAGAATTCCTTTGACATAAATTAGTAAAATTTGAAAACATTCTTTATTCCTTTTCTAAAAATGTATGCTTTCTAATCCTCAACTGCTCCATGTATTATCTTGGCTCTCCTGGTTTTAAATATGTTTTCGATATAAGAAAAGAGAAACTAAAAGTCCAAAATTATCAGACAGAATATAAAAAATATAAATAGAAATTGTGAGCTATAGATGGGCTAAAATTTCTGTATTTTATAGGCATTGTATGCATTTGTTTCATACTTCTAGAATGGCATGTGCCCCTCTTAAAATATTTCCCTAACAGCTGGTAAAAGTCCCCCATATGGGAATACCTACGATTATAGCAGCAGGCGTTTATAGCAATGACAAGGCTGAATGAAACAATTGTCGTCTTCATTTGGGGATAGTTTATAAAAACAATCAAACCCTTTCAAGAAAGCACTGACTTTTAAATGGGCCCCAACTAAATTTGTGTCCCTGTATGTTTGGAGCTATAGTACTAATCTTGGGATCAAAACAAAATACTACTAACATAGAAAACTGATCCCCCCCCCCAAACTGGGCAAAAGTTTAAACAGCTCATAGCAAAACATACTGTGAAAATAAATTACAAATTTAATGTGCTAGCTGAAGTGACAAAAGTCTCTGGAATTTTCATAAAGTAACTCAGGTAAATTCTTAGCTTTGAAAATCAGTAAGGACTCTCACCCTTTATCAAGTGAGGACACCAAAAACAATAGGAATCCGTTTAAAAAGGAAAAAGAAAAAAAATACCCCCAAATTGAAGAACTGCTTTATTTGTCGTAATTGCATTTTGCTTTTTTTATCATTTTTATTTTAATTAAATTTCACAATATTTATTACTTTTTAAAAATGAAAAAGCGGTAGCAACCAATCAAAGAAAGGAACTCTTTTCACTTCTTTCTGGTTGTGTGGGAAGTACCTCCAGATACATTAGAAATGTTGTCAAATGGTAGAGGAAGTATTCTCCTGGTCAGACCATGTCAGAAGTGTACAAACACAGGACACCAAATGCCAGGGTCTTACATCAGCAGACATAGTAGATTCCCTGCTTTTCTACCCTAAGGAGTATGCATAGCTCATTCACTCACACTTACAATTAGCTGGCAATCAAACCTTCATTATGGGCTTGCAAATATTAAAGAACATCCAAAGCAGCCATAAATAAAAGATGCAGAGACAGAGAGAAGAAAAATGCATTGCAATGATCCTCTATTTTCTGCTCCTTTTTTCTCTTGGCTATTTGCTAATTCATAGCTCAGGGCACCAATGCCAGGGAAAGTTATATTCTAAAGTGGTGGCTGGCTGTCTCATTGGACTGAGAGATTAAAAAAAAAAACAAAACTAGAGTTCAGGACAGCAAAGACAGTTATTGCTTGAAAGACAATATTCTGAAGAAAAATGAGCCCAACATTCTGCATGCATTTTAGTCCCAAAACATTCGCCAATCCCAAGCTGTGCACTGGTGATAGAGAGACAGAAATTGGAGTTCATAGCCTGTTAAGAAGATAGAGCTTGGCAAATACTCCGAGATTTCATTTAATATCCTTAAAATCTTGGGACCTACCAGTCTTCGGGAATCCTGAATTATAAATTCAAAACATTTCAGTCCCTAATTAGAGTATCTTGCTGGTACTATATCTTTCTACCAAAAGAAAATTAAAATTTCTTCGGAATAAATTAACATCTCCTAAAATTTTTCATAGAAAATATCCAACATCCAATCCAAAATTAACAGGCATACATAGCAAAGAATCAAATGACTTAAAGCCAAGAGCAAAAATAAATAATGGAAATAAATTAATAAATGATCGAGATATAGTTATCAAAGACTTGAAAACAACTGTGATTAATATTTTCAAAAAAAGAGGTTTCAAAAAAGAGAATTTCATCAGAGAACTAGAATCTACTACAAAAAACATCCAGTTGAAATTATGAAACTTAAAAATACACAACCATAATTTAAAAGTCTAATTCAATAAATGGGTTTAATATCCTAGACAACAGAATACAAGACTCATGACCTGGAATTGTGTTCAATAGAAAACATCCAAACTGGTACCCACCAAGATAAAAAGATTAAAAAATACAGAAAAGAATTAAGAGACATCTAGAAAAGATCTAACGTGTGTGTAACTGAACTTCCTAAAGTAGAGGAGAAGAAATAACTGGCCAAAAGCTTTACCAAACTAATGAGAGACACCAGAAACTTAAGAAACACTTTGTACCCTGAGCACAGGTACAAATTATGAAACCATAAAAAGCTATGCTTATGTACATCACAATAAAACTACTGAAAGAGAAAACCTTAGAAGCACTCAGAGGAAAAAAGATACACTGCCTTCAAAGAGGTAACAAAATATCAACAGCTGACTTTTCAAAAATATCAACAGGAA
The DNA here is from genome assembly GCF_002007445.2 of Ailuropoda melanoleuca. Lineage (NCBI taxonomy): Eukaryota > Metazoa > Chordata > Mammalia > Carnivora > Ursidae > Ailuropoda > Ailuropoda melanoleuca. The sequence goes on from NC_048224.1 coordinate 14,076,740, forward strand.
TGTTGGAAGCTGGAAGAAAATGATCTGACATCTTTATTTATTTATTTATTTATTTATTTATTTATTTTGTGCTGAACAAAATAACCTCCAGCTTATAATTCTGTATCAAGGGACAATAGCCTTCTGAAATGAAGACAAAGCGAAAATGTCTTTAGACAAGCAAAAACAGAGAATTCTGTTGCTACTATCGCAATGCTTAATGGAGTTCTTCAGGCAAAAGGAAAGTGATTCCAGATGGAAGGTTAATCCTATAAGAAGGAATGAAGTGCACAAGCAAGAATAAATAGACGAGTAAATCTAAATGATTATTAACTATAAAAAATAGATAAAATAAATACAATGATTTCAAAGTGACATACCTTTTCAAAATGAAAAACCCTGCCCCATAAGACTTTTGAGCCATTATTTGAGTTGCTTGGCTATGACAGAGATAAGCAGAAGACACTGCGAGACAACAGAGCAAGGGGATCCCGGCAGTCTGGGGACACAGAAAAGATCTCCTGAGATAGTAACAGGTATAAATTATCTCTGATTACTCCACTTAATAAATTGGTTTTTTAAAAAAAGATTTTATTTATTTATTTGTCAGAGAGAGAGAGCACAAGCAGGGGGAACGGCGGGCAGAGGGAGAAGCAGGCTCCCCTCTGAGCAAGGAGCCCAATGTGGGGGGCTCCATCCCAGGACCCCAGGTTCATGACCTGAGCCAAAGGCAGATGCTTAACCGAGTGAGCCACCCAGGCGTCCCTCCACTTAATAAATTCTTTACTCCTGATAAATTAGATAGACCACCGTCTCTTATACATATCCTACCGTTTCTTTGCTTAGGGTGTTTGCTCATGCTATTCTCGGACTAAAATGCAAACATCCTCTCCACCTCACTTCCCAGACTCCATATGTTCAAGTCTTTCAGGTTTGAATGTCAGAACCTCTATCCCTTTTAAGATTTTCCTGGTCACACACCACCAACCATCCCCGACACTCCAACCCAAACTGTAATAATCTCTGTGTTTCTTTTATAAAACGAATGTGTGTTTATAGCATCTTTTCTGCTAGGATTTAGGTTCTTTAAGAACATATGCTCTTATTCATTGTTGTTTACCCTCCAATAAATCTGTTGAATAGAAGGATAAATGGATTTATGGGTGGATGGATGGATGGATGGATAGATGGATGGACAGATGAGAAGACTTCATGACCATTCTCCAGGTGAATATAGATTTTGCTCTGATTTGATACTTAACTATCTGTCAAGATCCATGATACCATTTTTCTCCATCTCTGTTTTCTTCTGGTTTTAATCACACGTTTTCTGGGTCATCAAATGCTACAGCAGGAACATGTCTAAGCTAGTAAAATCTCCCAGTAACTATTTTTTGACTTGAAGTCAGTCGGTGGGGTACTAAAAAAAGGGAGAGTGATGAGTTGTTATTGTGATTTGGTGAAGATGAAATATAAAATACAGAATGTTTTCTAATATATTTAATTATAATTTTATGATTATATATTTAATTATACTTTTCAGAGTAAAACAGCAGTAAGCACATGCCGTTGAAATCAGTGTTTCTCCGTGCTGTTTTATGTCTGGATCAGGACAAGGAACGTAGATGATATTCATAGTAAAATGAAAATAGAATGTTGCATTGTTGTTTTGTGTAGTGTCCTGGCCTGCGTATAGCTAGATTACATTTGTAAAAATAATCTATGTGTAGTCATGAATAAATAAAAACTGCCACCAACACCAGGAATTTAGAAGAGAAACACTGTCTGGACTTTCGTGTGCACGATGAAACAAATCTTCTCAACTGAACACATGCAGTGTTCTTAATGTTTTTCTGGCACATATTCAAGCACGTGATCTAGGAAGGTCAGAATTCATCATCAGCGACTCTTGATTTGCTGGTTGAAGGCATTTTTTTTAAAGCCTGTGTTTTAGCAAAAATGTGGGGAATGAGTTTTCATAGCCCTTAAAAGCAATATGGGGCAGAATTGGTAATATATCCTATGGACTTTAAGTTCTCTGAGGAGACACAACTAAATGACTACCTAACATCCATTCTCCACTTCTTCCTAACACTGGTGGTTCTGTGGGAGATTTCAATGCGCTCAGCTTAAAATGAAACAAACTAAACAAACAAAAAAGATAAGATAGGTCACGTGACATAGGTCTGGTCCCTGAAATGGAAGCAGAAATCAAGTGCTAATTTCTCACTATTTTATTTCTCTGGAACACACATTACACTCTTTTTCTGTCCTCCTCCATGGAATATGAACAAGGTGACTACAGCTATAGCTGCAACAGATATCAGGTAACCTGAAGAAGAGGCCAAGAGAGTTGTGGAGACCTCTGTTCTGATCCCTCAAGGTGTGGAACCCAATCCTAGCAATTGCACACCTCCAAATGTCTGTGAGAAAAAATAAACACGTGTTTTTTATATAAAAAAATTTAAGGTTTTTGGTAACATTTGGCTGAAATTTAATCCTCAAGAGCATGAACCATCTCTTATCAATTTCCACCCTCAACTACCTAACGCATACTGTTTTCTCAATAAAATAGAAATGAATGAATGAACTAAGAAATTAGACTAAGCAATCATTCATGGAGACAATTCATGGCAACATATATTTGAAATGCCTAGAAAAAAGAAGTGTGAAGAACAATACCAAGCTATGGCGATCAATATTACCCTGATTTAAGATAGACTAGTGGGCATCATGAGTCATAGAATACACATTTGGAAAAATCAAAAGGAGTCACTGTTCTATCCAAGATCTGTCAGTGAGGCATAGATCCTTAGAAGAGCCAACTTCCTGCATGAAGAGGCAGTAAGACTGTAGAATTGGACCTACTCAAATTTACTGCTTTCCTGTGATCACTTAGGTTGGAAATGGAGAGGGAGTTAATCCCGCCAATGGAGAAAATCAGTACAATCAATCTTAGGCCAATGGGGAATGCAGGAGCAGAGGAAATACAGTGGGGGAGTGAAAGTTCAACCCTTCCTCCTTCGGGAAGGTCTCCACAGAGCATGCCAACGTTGACAGATAAGGAAATGAAGTGTCTCCCCTCCTCGATTGAAGAACTTTTTGTGTTGAGGGCCCTGAGCCCACTGATCCATTTTTTACTTCAGAAGCAGAAGTAGCCCTGCATTAGAGGGGGCTCGAGACTTCTCTGCTTCACGTCTAGCCCCCGGCCCAGCAGCACGAGCATCAGCGGGGAGCTTGTACTAATGCGGGATCTTGGGCTCCGCTGTGGACTATTGATTCAAGTGCTTTTGTACATTAAAGTTTGAGATACACTGTGCTGGAAGGAATTTTCAAATATTGTCTGCCTCGATGTGTGAGTAGTTTTTTAACTATATTCAAGTCAGTCCAGACAGCCAAAAATGTCTTTTCCCTTTGGTTTGTCAATCTTTTCATTAATAATTTATTCAGCGATAATAACTTCTCTAAATTCTAGGTATCATATAAGTTTTTAGAAAGTCTTTCATACAATTTTTCTTTTCCACACCATTTTTTTTTAAGATTTTATTTATTTATTTGAAAGAGAGAGACAGCCAGCAAGAGAGGGAACACAAGCAGGGGGAGTGGGACAGGAAGAAGCAGGCTTCTAGTGGAGAAGCCTGATGTGGGGCTCCATCCCAGAATGCTGGGATCACACCCTGAGCCGAAGGCAAACACTTAACAACTGCGCCACCCAGGCGCCCCTCTTTTCCACATTATTTTGTTCCATGATTATGTTAGAAAAATAATCTTGAGATAATTGACAAATGAAAGAGTTCCCTTCTCTTCCCCTGGAGGTTAGGAGAGATATGCCATTCATTAGGAATGGCATTTACTAAATCTAGAAATTGGTCCCTTTACTAATACTTTTGTTATCTATCTCCAGATGAAGTTTTCACTGTGCATCTAAGAGCCTACTAGCCTTGGGGATTTGAATCCTCCTTTTCTTCTTTTTGCCAATATACACTCTTTTAAAAAACTTTTTATTACTGAAGTAGGGTTGACATACAATGTTCTATTAGACTCAGGCGTACAACAGAGTGATTTCAACAATTCTACATATTACCCAATGCTTTCCGCGATTAAGTGGAGTCACCCTCTGTAGGAAAGCTCTGGATGAATGGCATGAAGAAAGGCCAGATGGCTTGACTGGAGGCAGATGATCCATTTTACAGTCATTTTCAGACACTCCTAAAGAAAATGAATTATAGCAAGGTTAGATCATTGGAGCTCTTTCTGCTGACCATGTCTATCCCAGAAACGATACAACTGTGGGTGAAGTTATTGTCTCTACGTTTCTTTGAAGACAGATGTCAGGGTAGGCACAGGCGTTCATTTACCAAGGGCTCATTCTTCCTGTCCACAGATACGCACATTTCTCAGGAGTAGTGGCTACGTTTTTCGAACTTACAGCCCAGCCATGTGGAGAAAATACAGTTTCTTTATTTTCTCTGTAATCTATCAGATTTTCCCTTCCAGGGAGGCTTTAGTTCAACCTCGTAAGTGTGTCTGATACAATCAGTAGTCTATTGGGTTAAATGCTTATGTCTTCTGGGTCAAAGGCTCAGGCCTGGTGGTTCTGCCCCTACCCAGCCCCTCTCCAAGAAAGTCCTAGATGTATGGATTCATACTTTGTGCTGTCCTCTCCTTTCTTTGCTGGGGAGTGGCTGCTTTGAGCTGCAGTCCTGTGGCTCTTAGGAACCACCAGGAATGACTGGTCCCAGCCCTGAGCTTGCTGGCTTCTGCTGATGAAGTCTGCAGCTGGGTCTCGCAGTTTGCACATCCTACTATCCCTGAGGGACTTGGCCTTGCTGTGGGTCACACTGGTGCTGTAGACCCGTGTGAGACCCTGGCATGTTCTCCATTTACATTTTGGCAGAGGCCGCCCAACCCAAAGCCTCTATCACACAGCCACTTGATGCTTTGCCTCGGGGACCTAGAGTAGAGTCTTTACCCACAATTCAGCTTCCTTCAGCATTGGCCAAGGGTCATGCAGCCACCTCTTGTGTCCCTCATCTGCCTCCCTTGCTACATTCTGCCAGTGAGATATGCCATGGCCATGATGGAAGTAGATGCCAGTGGGACAGAATTCTGCAAAGCTGATGTGGGGGAGTAGAGGAATAGGAAGAATGCAAGGGCCTTGTATTCTGTCTTCTCACTCTGCTTCTCTCTCCTCTAAAATCTCTAGGGCTGGAGGGTGCAGTCACAAAGTAAATTTCTGGCTTTCCAAGTTTTGGATACACTTATAGCAATTTGGCAGAGTAATGTTATTTATGTTGAGTCTAACAAAAATGTAGGGCTTTTATTTTATCGATCTTTGTTTTTTTATTTTTTTCAGAATTCATTTTTATTATACTTTACAAAATTAGAGGTGCAAAGTATCCTGGAAACTTTTAAAAATGGTCCTTCCTCACAGGTAGGCCCCACTCCTCAACATGTCTACTTTTTATTCGCAAGCTTCACGCTGGGATCCCAGATGGAAAGGGCATCCTCTCTGCGCTATGGGAGAAAAATGAGGTGAGTCTACCAGACTTGAGCTTGGATATGCTAAAGAAATTTATGACATCTTGTTTTCTTGACAAAACCTACCTTTTGAGCTTATTTTCAAGTTGTAGAGGCAAACTAAAATTTAATTTGACAAAGCTGCGAAGATTCCCTGTGTTCTGTTGCGGACCATGTTCTGACACCTTTCCCCCAAAGCACTGAAACCCATTGTTTCTTGGAGCAAGAAGCCCTACAGCATCTGCAGGAAAAGGAGAAGACATATCAAAGGAAATATTATCCCGAGTGGCTGATGTAAATAGGATTGGTTGGAGAATGGCTCTATTTCAAGAAAAACTGGAAAGAATGTTTTTCATAATATTAAAAAAGCTTACATCAGCAATCAGTACAACATGTCCCATGTGTTTCCGTTCTTTGCAAGAGAAGAAAATCTCTAGCAAACCATCAGCACTCATGTACACTTTGTAATACCTGCAGCTAATATTGAGTCTTGCTCAGTCTTTTCCAGTCCAAAGACCAATGAAAAGAATGTGTAGACCACATTTGAACAACCACAAATTGAGTACTGTTCCCTAGAGAAAGCTTACACAAGCTGGGGTGCCTGAAGTGGTTCTGGCATTAAGTGGATGAATATTATTACTGTTAATATTTAATTAAGTTTCTGGCTGAGCTGACATCTTGCTGAAAAGATCTCTAAAAACTAACCTAACACCATTACCCTAACAAAATGAGACCTAAATTAGGAAACAAAAGAAAAATGCAATGATTTTTCATCATACTGAACTACTTTGGAGATAATGTTGAATCTCCTTGGAGTTGGTTTCCAAAATATGGTTCCTCTGCCACTGCTTAATTGAAGAAAGGCTAAATTGTGCTCAAACATAGTTGTTCTGAGTTTGTCTTATGTCCCAGGGTCTCCCTGTGAGCACCTTTGTGTTACACTCTTGACCACCACCCCTTCCTCAACGTCTCAATTGCCTTCGATTCCACCTGCCAAACTTGGTCTCAACTCCAGTCAAAGTGGGAAGGATCTGACATGGGTTATCTACCTAAACTGATGGGTTAAACTTTAGTTTATACTTGAGTGTGACTGTCAGTCTATATACTACTTGAAACGTATTTGCATCTCTATTCTCTGCCTTTGTTCTAGAATTGTAAGAATGAAGGTTGTTGTTGTTGTTTTCCCTATTCAGTAGACTTCAGACAATTGCAAGTCATACTAGGTTTATCTCATTTCAGAGGAGAGGGACTTTTCTTCAAGTAAAATCTGTGGGCTTCCCCACCCAAATGGGCCCCTGCTTCCTGAGCAGAATTCATGCTGTAAGTGATGTGGTTAATGGCAGTGCCCTTCCTCAGCAGCTTCTGAAATCAGGCATGGCCATGGCTCTCTTGCCTCGAAGATGACGAATTAGAAGATCACAGTTAATATATTAAGATATATTCACATTATAGATTAAATACATTATGTGTAATTATGTCTACTAAATTCAATTGCAATGAACTCATTGATACATTGTCAAATTTTATGGGAATTTATCTCATTCGGTAGTTTTATGTATGTGTTTGTGTATATATTACACATAAATATCTATTTACTTCAATTTGGTAGTTTTCTTGTTTTGGTGTCAATTTGTTTTTAGCTCTCAAATATCTCTATGAGTTGTCCTAGTTCGCACCCCCGAGAAACAGAACCTGAGATGAGGATTCGTGTGCAGGTGATTAATTACGGAAGTGCTTCGCGAGTTGGGAGAAGTGGGCGGGGACAAGACTCGAAAGAGGAAGAAGCCAAGCAGGGGTGTGATTTCAGATGAAGTCCCAGCCTCAGCATGATCCTGTGGGGAGCTCTGGAACATAAATCACACAGCAGGGTTTGTTCTGACTTTGGAGGCAAGGGAGCCAGGCTTGTGTCCCCTCACATCAGTCAGTTATTGGCTGGCAGTCAGAGGATGGGAATATTCCCAGGCACTTGCCTTACTGATAGAGCAGCTCATGTGCCCAAGGTCAGTCTTCTGACAGACAATGGAGCCTTTAGCAGCACAAAATACAGAGACTGGGGGACAGGAGCATGGGGCCAATGAGAAGGACTGGGGAGGGGAGCATCTGGGCCGGACAAATAGTGTCTGGTACAGCTGGTGTTGAAAGATCCCAAGCACCATGCCTGGAGCACCTAAAAGATGAAAAAAGCCTTGAAATCCAGATGGTTTCGGGCACATCACAGGCCTGCCAAGAGGTCTCCCCCCTTCTTTTGCCCAACTTAATCCCATCTTTATTTTCTCCTCTCCTCATTTAGCCCAAGACCTTCGGAGAATTGTTTGTGGTGTCTGGTATACTTAAAGAATTTCTGGAATTAAACAAAGCAGATGTATGTTTTAACATCCTGTCTGGTAAAATGAAAGAAACAATTTTTTAATGATTTTTCTATCTTCATTTGTATAATTTCCTATTTACTTGTCTTACTTTCTGATTGGTTTTTACTCAACAGTGGTTTCTAATATTTTAGCCTTGAGTTGTTCTCTCTCTTATTTTTTTAAATTTTTTAATTTTTATACAGATTTCTTTATTTATTCGAGAGAGATAGCAGGGGAAGGGCAGAGGGAGAGAAAGTCTCAAGCAGACTTCGCACCAAGCGCAGAGCTCAAAGTGGGGCTCGATCCCAGGACCCTGAGATCATGACCTGAGCTGAAACTAAGAGTCAGACACTTAACCAACTGAGCCACCCAGGCACTCCCTCTCTTATTTAATGATCTGAATCCAATTGAAGAGGTACCAAGATCCTTTTTATAGTATGATGCTTGTACTCTAATTAATTCTTATAAATTCGATGCTCAGGTACAGATTAAAGCTTTCTACTTCAGGCTGTAAAAGAATGTAAGAGACTATTCCTTGATGGAGAGAGACTCTACCAAAAAAACTTTTGAAAACCCCTGCTCCAAAAAGAAATCCCTCATGCACCATTGATGGAAATGCAAATTGGTGCGGTCACTGTGGAAAACAGTATGGAGATTCCTCAAAAAATTAAAAATAGAATTACCATATGATTCAGTAATTCCACTGCTGAGTCTTTCCCCAGGGATACAAAAACACTAATTCGAAAAGATACATGCCCCCTATGTTTATTGCAACATTATTTACAATAGCCAAAAGATGGAAGCAGCCCAAGGGTCCATCGAAAATGGATAAAGAAGATGTGGTGTATCTATACAATAGAATGTTACTCAGCCACAAAAAAATAAAATCTTGCCATTTGCAAACACATGGATGGATCTAGAGATATCATGATAAGCTAAATAAGTCAGGAAAAGACAAATACCATATGATTTCACTCATAGGTGGAATTTAAGAAACAAAACAAATGAACAAAGAAAAAAAAAGAGACGAACCAAGAAACATTCTTAACTATGGAGAACAAACTGATGGTTACCAGAGGGCAGGCGGCAAGGGGGGATAGGTGAAACAGGTGAAGGGGATTAAGGAGTGCACCTGTCATGATGAGCACTGAGTAATGTATAGAATTATTCAATCACTATATTGTACACCTGAAATGAATTTAACACTGTATGTTAATTACGCTAGAATTGAAAAAAAATTCCAACAACAGCACAAAAAGAAAAGCCTTGCTCCAAACAGGAATGGTGGCCTTGGCAAAGCATTGCAAGCATGGAAAGCAAATTTGAATCTAGAACACATATCTATTCCATAAGGACATACCTCTGGCTTCTCCAGGTGGCTAGTTACTTTCCCTAGAAATAATGATATCAGGATCTCACTGTTGGCCTCTGTGCTACGTAATGACCATAGTCAGGACAGCCTTGGTGATGGGAATTCCATGTTGGTGAGCTCACACATAGCCATATTGCTACCATTATAAAAGTTTTCTGGTTCTTCACTGCTGCTTTGAGTTGGGAGTTCAAGGCTCTAAGCTTATTATCTTCCTTTTTTAAAAGCTCTCTAACAATCAGATGCAGTTAACACATGCTCTAATCTTTGTAATCATCCTTGTTGCATAGCTAACAGATGTAACCTCTATTTGATCACTCAAAATTTTGCTTTCCACCAGCTCACCAGTTCAAACCATTATCAGTGGTAATTTGAGGAATCATGAGACCACTAGATGCCACCCATTATCACAGTTCAATTTCTATCTAGCAAGAAGGTCAGTCATGGGTTTATAAAATACGTGAACACACCTTGTTTCAGAATTCTCTCCACAAGGTCTGTTTCTTGAGGCCACTCTTGGTACTAAGTACCCTATCAGTCAGAGGCCTAGCAGGGAAATGCAGGCACAGAGCAGGGCAGGGAAGGTGGATAATGCAGCTGGACAGGTTGGGGGGGGAGGGGTGATGAGACAAAACGCTCAACAAGGAACAATTTCCAAACACTGGGATTATTACTACATTTATTTCAAGAACTCTACTTCATGAAATTGTATTTATAATTAGCAAAAGATTACACATTAAAATCCATGGAAACATAGCCCTTTGCAAGCATATTTATATTAAGGACTTCCCGTTCTGCCACTCTTCCGAAGCTAGAGAGATAGACAGACTTGTAATTCTTTCTAACCTCCGCTTGTTTTTTCCATAGTTCTAGCTTTTGCCCTGTATTTCATCAATATCACATCAATTTGACTTAATGCCTTGCTTCACTACTAGATTAATAGCCCTATGGAGTGATCACTCCAAAAGTCTCGGGCATTAGCACCCTTGACCACATAAACTGTGTACCAGGAGCTATTTCTTTGAGGCTTTAAAGCACGCTCTACACAGACACCTAACCCCCTCGTTTTCTGCAAATTGTTTTCCACCACACTGTGGGATGTTGCTTGGCCTAACATGATGGGGCATGACATAAAGGGTATCAGGAGAGTCAGGAAAATGGAGAGGGAAATTTGTCAAGGAAAAAATAACATAAAACGTTCTGCCAGATCCTTCATTCCAGACTTGCTAGAAACTCAGACCTACCATCATAGGCTTTGGTAGTCAAAGCAAACTTTGAGTGGTGCTAAGAAACCTTTGGCATGTGTGAATTGGCAACCTCTATTGCTTCTGATTCAGCAGAATTTCTTAAGCTGCTTGGCACGTTTGTTAGGGGTTATGAAGCACAAAAGCTCATGTCTCTTTTAAAAGAATAAAGAGCCTATTTAGTGATCGTCACAACTTCCAAGGCCAAGAAGGCTGCCACTTAGCCATCATTGGCCACCGCTGGCGGCTCAGGACCTTGGAAGGTGGGAGTAGAGATTTCACAGCCCAGGGTTTCCCATGAAACTCCCACACAGTCTACGTAGGGAAATCACAGTGCTGCTTTTACTCACGTGCCATTGCCTTGTCGGGATCGCTCCTTCTTGGCTCCCCTACATCTGAATTAATAGCCAGGGTTTTAACACCACCTAGAAATCAATGGCGTAAGTGGCCAGTTGACTTGCTTAGTGAAAAAAAAAAAAAGAGTTCTCCAAAGGCAGAGATATGGCTCAGTCCTTTTAAATTTTCAACTTTCTATCGTTCAGGATCCTGTTTAGAACCATAAACCCAACTCTCCAACTTACAGGAGAATTGCAGAGAGGGGGCAAAAGTTGGACTGGTACAGTTCCTTCAGAAAGTATTCCCTGCTATACCCTACGGTGATGCCTCCTGTCAGATTCCTGGCTACGGGGGAACAGAAGGGAGGAAGATGGTTCTCATCTCTGACTTTGACACCAAATAAATATTCATTTGAGGTGTCTTAATTGCAGTTGGAAGTAACTTTTGTCTGGAAAGCATTCAGTTTCACAAATCCTTGCTGAGACCCTATTACATATCCAGCGCTATCGTAAGCACTGTAGGTACAACAATGAACATAAACACACAAAGCCCTTGCCCTCCTGAAGCCTGCATTCCAGAGGAAGGAGACGGGACTGAAAATGAATTACCTTAAATGTATAAAGTGTGTAAATGATGATAGTAATAGAAATAAATTAGGAAGAGGAGGGTGGGGAAGCAGGAAGGTGTCAATTTTAACTAAGGTAGTCNAGAGGAGGGTGGGGAAGCAGGAAGGTGTCAATTTTACTAAGGTAGTCAAAGACTTTACAGAGGAAGTCCAGATTTGAGCAAGGACCTGAGGAAGGTGAGGGTGAGGCCCATGGAGATCGGGGAGGGGGGGAGGGCAGTGTGGCTGGAGTAGACGGATGAGCTCAGAGGCGAAGAGAAGCCAGCTTGCAAGCTGCTGCAAGCCACTAGGGCTTTTACCCTGCGTAGTGATGAGAAACCATTAAAAGATTCTGAGCACACTAATGAGTGTTTTAAAAGTATATGTTTTATGATCACCCGGTTAGACTCACTCTGGCTGCTTTGCTGGGATTCATTGCTGGGGAGTTAGGCAGAGACAGAGAACCCAGTGAGGAGGTCCTCGCAGTCATCCAAACGAGATACGCTGGTGGTCGGGCCAGGTTTAGAAGCAAGGGAAGTGGTGAGAAATGGCCAGATTTCGAATATATTTGGCAGCCGATGCTGACAGCAAATGCTGATGGATAAGGTGTGGAGTGGGAGCGAATGAGAGGAGTCAAGCTGGATCCTCGTGTTTTTGGACTGAGCAACTGAAAGGCTGGAGTCCTAATAGATAAGTAGAATCACCTGGAGAAGAAATCAAGCCAGGCAGGAGAAGATAGGTTAATATGTTTATGCCCACATGCAAAAGTAAGCTAACAGGTGGTTATTTTCTGATGTCTTTCGTAAATCTGCATGAATTAACTGCTGGGGTGTGTCACTTCAAGGACAGGATATGGTCTGCACACATTTAAGTTTCATGACAGTAAGTACTGTTCCCAGCTCGTTAACTGGGGGTTGATATCAGCCTCCACCAGCCTGTGGATGAGTCTTGCAGGGAGACCGCTACTGAGTTTTCTGAGCCTTAAGAAAATTATATGGGCTTTTACCTAATCTGCAACCAGGAGCTGTGACAGAGAAAAATGCAAACTTGGATGCAAGAGCAGAAGTGAAATAATACGGTAGAATGCTCTGAAGTTGAAGGCTTCCTACCAAAGTAAGTTTATCCTGTTGTAAAATTTGGGTCATAATATCTTTTCTTTCAGAGTGTATTTTTCTTTCTTCCCCATGGTTCTGGGCACTCCTTTGCTCTCAAAATTTGAGCAAGGTAACAAAAAATTGGCTTAAAAACATTGGACAAGTGTAACAAAATATATACATTATATATATATATATATAATGTATATATTTTGTTGTTGTTGTTGTTTACCATCCAATGACACTTTCCAAAAACAGTTCCAATATTCAATTTGATTTTCAAGGGAGTAAAACCTCTGGGAGCTTCAAGAATCACCATTTGGCTTTACTACGCTCAGGGCCTCAATCGGTTTCTTGCTATGAATGTCTGGTGTGGTCCTTTGAAATCATGTGGAGGGAGTTTTGAAAGCAGAGGAGAACAAGGCCCTAGAGCAAATCAGACTGTGGAATTGTGACCACAGGGAAGGGATTAAAACAGTAAGCTTCAATTTCTGTAATGGATAATAATATCTGATAGGGTTGTAACAAGGCTCAAATTAATTAACATGTACAAAGCACCTATGTGAAAAGTATGGATTAAACAGAAACAATGATTACTGTCAGCATTTTCACTAAGTATAGAAATAGAACCTCAGGGGACATGGCCACATTTTTGAAGATATCCAATTTTGAGATTAGCTCAGGTTGATAAAAAGATTTTTTGCTCTTCCATAAAATAATGCTTAGCTTCTAAGAACAAATGAATGCCCAATTATCTCGTATTTCCCACTTTGCCCCCTCATCTTTAGGACCCATGCAGGGCACCGTACATTTCACAAACATCATCTGTCTATATTTTGTTTGCTAGTTCATGATTCCAAACATGATACACTAATCATCTGTTTAAGCCTTTGAATTTGACAATCTCAAAATACAACATCATAAAGAAAATAAGTCGATGATTTTGTAATACTCAATAGAATGTTTCCTTTACAACACTATTCTCTCCTAATCAGAGTAGGGACATTGATTATGTTAGTCTGCTCAGCATGTCCTCCCCGTGTCTTTCTATAAATAGACTCTACCCACCTCACTGATTGGAGGGTTGGGCTCTTAACAAACCNAATCTCAAAATACAACATCATAAAGAAAGTAAGTCGATGATTTTGTAATACTCAATAGAATGTTTCCTTTACAACACTATTCTCTCTTAATCAGAGTAGGGACATTGATTATGTTAGTCTGCTCAGCATGTCCTCCCCGTGTCTTTCTATAAATAGACTCTCTACCCACCTCACTGATTGGAGGGTTGGGCTCTTACAAACCGGTTGTTTAGACTCACTTCCCAGAATTTGTCAAAGGTTTTAAAAATTAGGGTGAGGCCATGTTTGAGCTGAAATTGAGAGACAGGCTCACATTCTTTGAGGCCAGTGATGCTCAAAGTGTGGTTCCTGGACCAGCAGCATCCTCTGGAAACTTCTTAAAAATGCAGATTTTTGGACCTCACCCCAAAACTGCTGAATCAGAAACCCTGGAGATGGCGTCCAGAAGTCTGTTTTAACAAGCCTTCTAGGGGCGCCTGGGTGGCACAGCGGTTAAGTGTCTGCCTTTGGCTCAGGGCATGATCCCAGCGTTATGGGATCAAGCCCCACATCAGGCTCCTCTGCTATGAGCCTGCTTCTTCCTCTCCCACTCCCCTGCTTGTGTTCCCTCTCTCACTGCCTGTCTCTATCTCTGTTCAATAAATAAATAAAATCTTTAAAAAAAAAAAAAAAANAGTCTGTTTTAACAAGCCTTCTGGATGATGTACTCCTAGCTTTGCAAAACACTTGTGTAAAGTAACCCTGACGGATCAGTCTTTATCATATGAAATAGGAGGAAATAATGGAACACGTGGTATATCCCCGTATATGTAACTACATCATAACAGAGTCCTGGACTGCTTGCCTATATGCATGATTTACTAAGCTAAGAAGAAAATGCCTTGAAAGTGTGTGTGTATTTTAAGGACCTGAATTTTATATTTCAAGTGAAAATGATTTGCTTATGTCTCAGATCTCCACCTACCCAATGCTCCTTTGATATCAGAATTTGTTAGATTTAGATTTTGCTTATCTTTATAACTGCTGGAGACAGTACAGCAAAACAGAGTCTATGCAGTAAGTCTGAATCCAAACTGTCATGTAAGTGTCCTTCTGCATTGGGACTTTCAATCAGAAAGTTATGAAACCTATTTTTTTTTTTTACAATAATGTTAGGTGTTAGATGCACCAAAAGATGCTGTGACCTGTTGATGTGTTTGTTCCTGAGGCCTCAAGCTCAAAAATGTCCAGGTGGTTAGCAATGAAGGAAGCATGCCATGTGTCAGACAATAGGGGATGGTGAGGACTGCAGCAAACGGTAGTATGCGTAAGCCTTGAATTGGGGTACCTGGGTGGCTCATTTGGTTAAGTGTCTGTCTTTGGCTCAGGTCATGATCCTGTAGTCCTGGGATCAAGCCCCACATCAGGCTACCTGATCAGCCGGGAGCCTGCTACTCCCTCTGTCTGCNTGTGTTTGTTCCTGAGGCCTCAAGCTCAAAAATGTCCAGGTGGTTAGCAATGAAGGAAGCATGCCATGTGTCAGACAATAGGGGATGGTGAGGACTGCAGCAAACGGTAGTATGCGTAAGCCTTGAATTGGGGTACCTGGGTGGCTCATTTGGTTAAGTGTCTGCCTTTGGCTCAGGTCATGATCCTGTAGTCCTGGGATCAAGCCCCACATCAGGCTACCTGATCAGCAGGGAGCCTGCTTCTCCCTCTGTCTGCTGCTCCCTGTACTTGTGCTCTCTCTCTCTGTGTCAAATAAATAAATAAAATCTTAAAAAAAAAAAAAAAGAAAGAGAGAATTCAAAGATACAGATTGAAAAATTGTGAGAACACTATGCAGGCTAAATAAAACATATCAGCTATTGGATTCAAATTATGAATCTTACTTTATGAACTTTGGTTTATTCCTACTACATTGCCGTAGTTTCACACTTGTGGACTTGTAGGTAGAGAGAGCCCAGACCAGTCACGGAAGCAGCAAAGGACCTCTCTGTGGCAAACAGGTGTGTTTTTCATTTAACTTCCTCTACCCAGGTCAACTCTATCTAAGAAGCAGGCTCAGTGTCTAGGGTGAAATCTTTTTTTGTAAACACTTTCATTGAGATAAAATTCACATACAATATGTTATAGGCCAGATTGTATTCCCTCAAAATACGTGTATTGGAGTATCTCAGAATGTGACCATATTTGGGATAAGGTCTTTATCAAGGTATTGAAGTTAAAATCAGGTCATTAGAGAGGTTCTTAATCCAATGACTAGCATCCCTATAAGAGGAGGAAATGTGGACACAGACACATACAGAAGGAAGAATATGTGAGGACACAGGGAAAAGACAGTCATCCACAAGTCAAAGGGAGACGCCCGGAACAGATCCTTCCTTCACAACCCTATTAACACCTTGATCTCAGAGTTCTAGACTTCAGAACTGTAAGAAAATGCGTTTCCGTGTTGAATCCACCCAATCTGTGGTATTTTGCTACAGTGGCCTTCGCAAACTAATGTGCCGTACAATCCATCCTTTTCAGGTGTCCAGTTCAGTGGATTTTGGTTTATTCCCAAATACACTAAGTCATCAACCATCACCACAGCAATTTTAAAATGATTTTCTTACCTCAAAAAGACACCCTGTGTCCTTTAGCTATCAACACCCTATCACCTGGTCCCTCTGGTATTAACCTACTCTCTACAGACTTACTTATTCTAGACATTTCCTATCAATGGAATCAACAGGTGTGGTGTTTTGTGACTGGCTTTGTTTACTCAGCGTGTTTTTAAGATTCATCACTGAAGCGTGCATCAGTATTACAACACTTTTTATGGTCAAATGATATTCTATTATATAAATATATGTGGAATTTTTATTATATTATATGACCGTACCAATACAAAACCATTTATCACGTGATGGACATTTGGGTCATTTCCCACCTTTTGGCTATTAGGAATAATGCAACTGTAAACATTCATGTAGAAAATTTCTTAATGAAAGGAAAAACCTTGTGTTTTATTAGGGCTAAAACCTGTTCTAAGTAGACATAGTTGCAAAAACTTCTTCTGGCAAATTTCCACCTTTCTTATTTTCTTTCTGGCCCTCCCACCATTCTTATTTTAAACACACTATTGTCCTCGGCTGTCACTGGCTGACTCACAGTCTGTTTGTTCAACAACCACGTGGCATGGCGTTTATCAAAGAATATACGAGGACACTCGGGGAACAATGGAAGTGTCACTGTAAATGAAGCATCAAGTCCTTTATGACACTCAGGCTGGGAAAAGACGTGTGGGTGAGTGGGAGGGGGGTGAAGGGCTGTATTTGTGTTCAGAAGCGTTAAAGGTCTCCCAGGTGTGGAAGGGCTGGCCAAATCATGTTGGACTTAAATGCAGCGGTTGAACGGCCGCCAAAAGAAGGAGAGGCATTTGAGTGAGGTGCTGTACACCTGGCCCATTAGCTCATTGGACTGCTCTTCATTCTCACATAAAGATGTGATTTACAAAAAAAAAATTTAAAAATGTGATTTACGAGAACTCTGCTTAACCATTAGTTATAATATGAGCCATTACACTGTGGGAAAGTCACAGGAATCTGATTTGTTGCTAAATTATGTCATGGAGCACCTGAAAGAAGACATTTTTGAGTAAATATGGAGCAGGTCACCAACTGCCTGTTTTGACTAAGGGTTTCTTCCCCCCCCCCCCCATCTATTTTTGGCATGAGACTACAGTTTTTAAAATAAGGGCATTTTCTTTTTTTTTTTTTATTATGTTCAATTAGCCAACATACAGTACATCATTAGTTTTTGATGTAGTGTTCAATGACTCATGAGATGCCTATAACACCCAGTGCTCCTTCATAGTAATAATATACAGTAGGAGTGTACATTGTGTCTCTCCGGCTGGCTGGTAAGAATGATGGTCTCGCAATGTTGGTTCGGCAACTATATAATGAGTGGGGCACTATGTGCCAGACATCACGCCACGTGCCAGGTGCGCTCTCGTGAAATAAAATGCACGTGCTCCCTGCCTTCCACCGTTCCAGACAAAGTTATTCACTGATTTGTGGATTAGTGAATTGTTCCTGACACATCTATTGGAAATTTCAGCCCTGCGGAATCTGGTTAGATAACTAATACCCCTCTCATGCCTTTGAATATTCTCTAATTCTTTTTTTTTTTTAAGATTTTATTTATTTATGTGACAGAGAGACAGCCAGTGAGAGAGGGAACACAAGTAGGGGGAGTGGGAGAGGAAGAAGCAGGCTCGCAGCGGAGGAGCCTGATGCGGGGCTTGAGCCCACAATGCTGGGATCACTCCCTGAGCCGAAGGCAGACGCTTAACGACTGCGCCACCCAGGCGCCCCAAGAATATTCTCTAATTCTTAAATATCAATCTAAACACTAGGTACTTGTATGTGCCAGACACTATGCTAGGAAAAACAAGTTCAAGAATCATTAAAATAGATGGTCCTTGCCGTCGAAGAGCTCACAGTCTAGGATGTGCATGTTCTTGTGCAGTACCGTATACCATGTGCATAAACCATATCCACGATGGAAGACTCTAGAATTGGGAACGCAGAAGTCATTCATTCTCTCAAAGAATATGGTCGGTGATTGTGCAGAGGAAAGGGGTTGGGAAGTTTTCACAGAAAAACTGAGGCTTGAACCCAGACCTTTAGGATTAAAAGGATTGGAGCAGCGAGGGAAGGAAGTGAAAAGAATTCTGGGGGGAGGGAAGAGCTGGAGGAATGGCCCAGGGACATGAAAGTGGTGTTTGGAGGAATGGCAAGCAGGCAGACATTCTGTCTACTCTTTCCTCTGTCACATCTCAAAGAGAAAAGGCTCGGACCCAAAGACTGCTCTGGTGAAACATTTCAGTGGAAAGTTAAGACCAGTCTGTCATTTCTCATTTGAACACCTGGAAAGTCTCTAAGCACATCAAAGTAGGCACAACTTTCTGGGGCTTACCGCATAATCAACTTCAATTTCTGTAAAAGCAGGGGACGGGTTTAATAGGCAAATGATGTTGATTGATAGGATCCTTCCATGTCAACACAAAGCAGAGACTAAAGTTTAGGAAGTACAGTATGTCCTCTAGCAAAACTGACACTGGATACTGTGATGACTTTGACTTGGTTTACCGGTAATACTCTAACCGTGTATCAACATAAATTGGATTAGTGCAGGTCAAGGACAAACTGTGTTTACACCTGATGGAAGCATCACAACAGAGTAATAAACTCTGAAATCAAATCCCCTCGGTTCTAAATCCATTCTCCTGTCTGTTAGGTTTAACCCTTTCGAATCACACAAATTCATCTGGCCTAGATAATTTTGTGTGTAAAATGTGAATAACAATTGTACCTGCCTTAGGGGCTGTTGTGAAAATTAAACTAAATAAGGAGTGTTAATTTTTGAGTTTAACTCAAACTCAGTCTGAAAGTTGTTCTTCTTCCTGAAAGGTGCAAATATTATAATTCCTTCCAGATCTACTATTAAGGAGAATGTGGAGGGAACGAACTGAATGAAAGATAGTAAGTAATCAGACAGTGCCCAAGAGTGCCAGAAAGCAGTAGATCCAGCCAAATAGAAAGAGAAATCATTCCAGAGGAATACCCAGAGACCAGCAGTGTCGGGAAATATCTATACACTTGATAAAGACATAAATGAAACAATTCAATGATCCAGAAATTTTTGCTATTACTATTAAATACTGACATACAAAGAAATGATCATCTTAGTGAAGGTCAGCTGGGGACAGCAAGGGTCATACTGATGAGAATAAGCAGGACCTGGATAACAAAGGATAAGAAATCAGAGTGAGTTCAAATCAAAGACGATTAGCAAACCCATACTTGGCTTAGTCTCAGAAAGAAAGGATTTGCAATTTTGGCAGAAACCTACATATTCTACTCATAATTTATAATAAGTAATTATGCTTAAGTTAAAGGACTATAAACTCTCTATAGTTTCCAAAGTATAGTTTCAATTATTTTAACTAATCCCTCTTNGGCAGAAACCTACATATTCTACTCATAATTTATAATAAGTAATTATGCTTAAGTTAAAGGACTATAAACTCTTTATAGTTTCCAAAGTATAGTTTCAATTATTTTAACTAATCCCTCTTTTTTTTTTTCAAAAGATCTAGAGATATAAGACCCCTCTAGGCATTGAAGATGGGAAACCAGGTCAAGGGAATCCCAGCTGACCAATGCAATTAAATTCTGGTGCCCAGCAGGACAGGGAAGATAAGCAGAGCCCTCTTAGAAGGGCTGGTTCCTGTGTGGGTCTGCTCCCCTGCCACAGCTTGGAATAGGGAGGCCTACCAGCAACCTATTTCCCCTGTACGTCGAGTGTTTCTTCAAGGCATGTTCTCACAAGAAATGCGTGAGTAGTGTTTAAGGGGCCTTGGCAGCACGCCTTGCAAACTGCACTCCCAGAGCTTGCCATTGGAGATCAACCATTTATTTTCTAAACAAAGGTCAAGATTAGGCTTGAAGGATTTAGCTAAATCTCCGATACAAGAGGATTCAGTTAAGACTCCTGCCTAAACTTCAGAAAAGATAAAATCTGTCTGAGGCACTGGGGAGCAAGGGTGCCTGATACAGGAAAATGTTATTTGTAATATTGCCCTCTAGGACTTGGTGAAAATGACTCGACAAGAGGCATTAAAATGCCTCCATTTTTTCTTTCTGCTTTCATTGTGTTTACTTCGACCCCGGATCATCATATGACTGAGATGATCCCAGAAGAAAAGGGAAAATAGTGGTGTGCGTTTATATTTCATCTTGTGTATCTGGTCTGATTTGATCACTTCAGCCGGGACCGTACGTATATTGTAAATGCCTGTAAAGGCAGGCGTAAGTAATCTCTATTCTCTCGGCATTTTAATACAATTATTACATAGAAGGCATCAGATATTGCTTTTGCCTGCAATTGTATTTTCTTTAAAGGAAAATGATCAGTTGGAAGTGGCACTAAGATTGTTTAATGTGGGTCCGTTTGCAACTCAGTTAACAGTTAACAGTCCCATGAGGTGTTGACAACTTGTCAACTACAATAGCCAACCTCTCTACCTGTGTATCTACAGGGAATTGGCAGGCTTGTGAATTTAGCAGATGTATGGTGCCACTGAGTCAGGAAAAATAAAACAGTGGTTCCAGAATAGGGTAAAATAATCTCTCGAAAGGCAGAAGGGGATATCAAGTTCCTCCACCTTGGTTTTGGTTATATATTTTTCTGCCTTTTGAAAATCTGGATAACATGCAAAGTTTGATGTATCCAGGTTTTTAATCCTGCCAAGAAAACATCATATATATGTATATATGTGTATATATATATACACACGCATACACACACACACACACACACACACACGAGATTGTCTAGAAGATAACACTGGTCCTGATTTCTAGAAAAAAAGAAAAGAAAAAAAAAATCAAACCAGAGAGTCAATGAGAAGACCCTAGGACACTGCAAGCTTGTAAATGAAACACATTGTTTCCTTTAGTTTGAGTTTTTCCTTTCAGGAGGAAAACTCTAAGATATGCAGAAAGAGCTCTTTATGGCTGGAAGCCCTTATATCGCTAATGGATTTTGACAGTGTGTTACAGCTTGTTTAATCCAATTGAATCTGATTATTCATGTCAGTAACAAGATAAACTAGTTGACAGAAGGAATTTTTTTCAGCCGCTGGTTCATATCAAATCTGCAAATGCAGTTGTCTAGAAAAAAGAGAGATGGGGCAGAAGAGAGGACAGAGAAATGTAATTATAATCCAGGCTCTTCCTGAAATCTGAATTTGACTATGGAGAAGGTGTTGACTGTGGACACAATTAATGCTCATTCTCTAAAAAACAGGGTGAAAACTTTCCAGTGCAGAACACCCCACTCATCAAGATATAGTTTCAACTATGCGCAGCCCATTCACACACACACACACACACACACACACACACACATCTATGCTGCTGTTATACAAATCCTTGATGTTTCCTAAATAGAAAAAAAATTCTGTCTTCTGTATCTGGCCTTTACACATTGTATCTTTTGCCCAGCATATCCTCCTTTGAACCGACAAATTTCTTCTTCAAAGAGCAGCAAAAATACTACCTTCTTAATGAAGTCCTCCAGGTTCCCCTCAGTGTCCCCTAGCAGTTTGTATATCCTCTTAAGTCAATGTCCCTCAACCTTCTTTGATCCCCGCTGGGGATCTAGCGTGATCCTATTAGTAACGGTGGCTCAGTGGGATTCCATCTGAGAAAGGAGTGACAGGGTTAAGGGTAGGGAACAATGCATCTCTCCCGTAGGGTGAAACTCTCTCGGGGGTCGGGGGGGTGGGGGGGTGAAACTTCCAAGATAGGAGTGTAATTTGAAACACCCCAAGGTCCCCTGCCCTATTCCCACCCGCCAGAAATTCCAGTTGAGCCACTTCTTATTCTATAGCCAATCACCACTCCAATTATTTCTCTTATCACAACATGCTGTGACTATTTGTTTATGCCTCTTTCTCTGTACTCCATGGTATTATTCATCTTTATAGTCATTGTGCCCCTTCTCCTCAGTACAATCCCTCATACATAGTAGGTGCTCAATAAATGTGTGCTCAAGGAACTAGTGAGTGAATGAGTGAGTAAATGATTGAGTAAGAGAATAGTTTCTGGGACATAATAGGCAGTTGGCATCCATAATTAGTAAAAACAAAACAAAACAAAAGTCCTTCAAATGGAAAGGGTTCTAACTGGTACCATAAAATCATATGAAAGTATAAAACTCACTGACAAAGGCAATTACTTAATATAGTGCAGTTCAAAATACACTAATATTGTAATGGTGGTGTGTAAATCACTTGTAACTCTAGAATAAAGGTTAAAAGAAAAATTAGCAAAAATAACTATAATAATTTGTGAATGGATATACGATATAAAAAGATGTAAATTGTAACACAAAAACATAAAATGACTGGAGAGGAATAGTAAGGTTTTACTTATCAATAATTACTTTTTTTTTTAAAGATTTTATTTATTTATGTGACAGAGACAGCCAGTGAGAGAGGGAGCACAAGCAGGGGGAGTGGGAGAGGGAGAAGCAGGCTCCCAGCGGAGGAGCCCGACGTGGGGCTGGATCCCAGAACGCCAGGATCACGCCCTGAGCCGAAGGCAGACGCTTAACGACTGCGCCACCCAGGCGCCCCTATCAATAATTACTTTAAATGTAATGGACAAAATTCTCCAATCAAAACTCTCTAATCAAGGGATGGAAAAAAATACCCCATATAAATGGAGAACAAAGGAGAGCAAAGGTAGCTATATTTATATCAGATAGATTTTAAGCCAAAAACTATAATAAAAGACAAAGAAGATCATGATATAATGATAAGAGGGCCAATTCATGAAGAGGAAATAACATTGTAAATGTATATGCACCCAACCTTAAAGCACATAAATACACAAATCAAATATACAAAATATACAAAGCAGATCTGAAGGGCAATCTAGACAGCAATACAATGATAGAAAGGAGCTTCAAAACCGCACTATCAACAATGGATAGATCACCTAGAAAGAAAATCGGTAAGGAAACACTGGACTTAATCTATGCTTTAGACCAAACGAACCTAACAAAAATCTACAGCACATTCCATCCAATAACAATAGAATACACATTCCTGTGAAGCACACACTTCTCCAGGATACATTCTATATTGGACAACGAAATAAGTCTTTACAAATTGAAGAAGATTGAAATCATTTCGAGTATCTTTTCCAACTATGATGTTCGAAACTAGAAATCAATAACAGGAAGAAAACTGGAAAATTAACAAATATGGGGAGACTGAACTACACATTCTTGAACAGCCAATGGGTCAAAGAAGAAATCAAAAGGGAAATCAAAAAATATCTTGAGACAAACTGAAACGGAAACGCTATGTACCAAAACTTGCAGGATTCAGCAAAAAAAGTTCTAAGAGGGAGGTTTGTAGCAATAAATGCCTACTTTAAGGAAAAAAGATTTTAAATAAACAACCTAATTTTATGCCTCAAGAAACTAGAAAAAGAAGAACAAACTAAGCTAAAGTTAGTGGAAAGATGATGGAATAAACATCAGAACAGAAATAAAATAAAGTCTAGAGAAACAATAAAAAAGAACAATAAAACTGAAAGCCTTTTTTTTTTGAAAAGACAAACAAAACTGATAAATCTTTGACTGGACTAAAGAAAAAAAGACTCAAAATTAGAAATGAGGGACGCCTGGGTGGTTCAGTCAGTTAACTGCCTGCCTTCGGCTCAGGTCATGATCCCAGGGTCTGGGGTTCAAGCCCCATATTGGGCTCCCTGCTCAGTGGGGAGCCTGTCTCTCCTTCTTCCGTTCCCCCTGCTTGTTCTCTCTCTCTGCGTCAAATAAATAAATACAATCTTTTTTTTAATGGGCAAAAGACCTGAATAGATATTTTTTCAAAAAAGACATACAGATGATTAATGGGTATATGAAAAGATGCCCAACATCACTCATCATTAGGGAAATGCAAATAAAAACCACAGTGAGATAATACCTCACAGCTGTTAGGATGGCTACTATCAAAAAGTCAAAAGACTGGGCACCCGGGTGGCCCAGTCAGTTGATTGGCTGCTTTCGGCTGGGGTCATGATTCTGGAGTTCTGAGATTGAGCCCCACCTCAGGCTCCCTGCTCAACAGGGAGTCTGCTTCTCCCTCTGCCCCTTCCCCTGCTCATGCTTGCTCACTCACTCTCTCTCAAATAAATAAATAAAATCTAATAAAAAGTCAAAAGATTACAAGTGTTGGTAATGATGTGGAGAAAAGTGAGTCCTTGTGCACTGTTGATGCGACTGTAAATTGGTAGTCAGTATGGAAATAGACGGAAGTTCCTCAAAAAATTAAAAACAGCAATCACACTGCTGAGTATATACATAAAGGCAACAGTCAGTGTATCAGAGATCTCTGCACTCCCATGTTCATTGCATCATTATTTATAGTAGCCAAGATGTGGGAACAACCTAAGTGTCTGTTGACAGATGAATGGATAAAGAAAATGTGATACATAAATACAGTGCAATATTATTCAGCCTTTCAAAAGAAGGAAATCAGGGCACCTGGGTGGCTCAGTGGGTTAAGCGTCTGCCTTCAGCTCAGGTCATGATCTCAGGGTCCTGGGATCAAGCCCCATGTCGGGTGCCCTGCGCATCGGGGAGTCTGCTTCTCCTTCTGTCCCTCCCCCTTGCTTGTGCCTGCTCTCTCCCTCACTCTCTCAAATAAATAAATAAAATCTTTAAAAATAAATAAATAAAATTAAAGGAAGGAAATCCTGTGATTTGCAGAAACATGGATGAACCTGAAAGACATTATATTGAGTGAAATAAGCCAGACACAGAAAGTCAAATATCTCATTTATATGTGGAATCTAAAAAAAAAAAATCATATTCATAATAACAGAGTAGAATGGTGCTTACAAGAACTTGAGAGGTGGGGGGAAAGGGGACATACTGATCAAAGGATACAAACTTTCATTTATAAGATGAATGAGTTCTGAAGACCTAACGTATCACTTGGGGACTGTAGAGAATCGCAACGCATTCATCGTACACTTGAAATTTGCTAAGAAAGTAGATCTCAAGTGTTTTACTGCACACACGCACGCGTGCGCACACGTAACTATGGGAGGTGATGAATATGTTAATTAGCTTAATCGTGGTCATCATTTCACAATGTATATGTATATCAAAGCATCATACTGTATACATTAAATATATACAACTTTTATTTGTCAAAAATCAATAAATGAATGAATGAAAATCTCACTTGAACTTCAAGGTGAGAAGTTTCTCTGCCATTAATTCACATGCTTTCAGTGATTCCCTGTTAAGATAAATATACTCTGAAGAAAAGGAAATTTGCTGAAAATAAGAAAGTGGAACAACACTCCCTAAATATGACAGGCCTCCAGAGTGCATTCATTTCTAGCCTCAGGACCCCATTCTGCGCTAGTCTCTACTCTGAAAGAAACTTGTTTGCATTTCCCCACAGGAGGGGAGGCAGGGACGCCACCTCCAGGGAGCTTCCAGGGCTAATTGCTCCTGATCAAGTTGTTCTCCAGCCATCACCATTACGAAGACCGAAGACCGCGACAAAAACAAGAATCTGTCTAACAACAGCAAAAAAAGAAACACCGTCTCCTCAAAGCTCCATTTTCCCAAGCTGATAATTACCTTTTTCACTGCCTTAAAGGGTTTTCGACTGCAGTATTATACATAGGCTAGTATTTCTTGTACAAAGCAGTATTATGCAGATGTAGAGGAAACGTACACTTCTAGAAGTGGGGCCTTACTGACAATTTATTTACATAGCTTATGCAGCATTTCCCAAAATACTTTAGACCTTTTATTCTTCCCTAAGGACTGAATTTTGTCCAACAGTTGGAAAAATTGCAACATGTTGCTTTTACTTAATTATTTAGAGATTCGACTTTCTTGAAGGTGGAAGGGCTGTGAATAAAACAGAAATAACCTACAATTTTACTTTTGATTCCATTTTCCACCACATATTAAAGAGATGGTGCAGAAATAAGGGAAGGGTGGCAGAGAGAGGAGAGAGAAGGAATATAGCTACTATATGGAGGTTTTATTTCCATGTCCAGGTTTCAAGATCTGTTTTCATTTTTATTTTTATTGGAAATTGGTTCAGAACGCAGATACTAAACCTCTTTAATTTAGGTGAAATATTTGAAATACTATCAGTTTCAATACAAAGATCTGACAGAAAACTGGAACAGGAGTTTAAAATTTTCTCNATTGGAAATTGGTTCAGAACGCAGATGCTAAACCTCTTTAATTTAGGTGAAATATTTGAAATACTATCAGTTTCAATACAAAGATCTGACAGAAAACTGGAACAGGNCAAGAATCTGTCTAACAACAGCAAAAAAAGAAACACCGTCTCCTCAAAGCTCCATTTTCCCAAGCTGATAATTACCTTTTTCACTGCCTTAAAGGGTTTTCGACTGCAGTATTATACATAGGCTAGTATTTCTTGTACAAAGCAGTATTATGCAGATGTAGAGGAAACGTACACTTCTAGAAGTGGGGCCTTACTGACAATTTATTTACATAGCTTATGCAGCATTTCCCAAAATACTTTAGACCTTTTATTCTTCCCTAAGGACTGAATTTTGTCCAACAGTTGGAAAAATTGCAACATGTTGCTTTTACTTAATTATTTAGAGATTCGACTTTCTTGAAGGTGGAAGGGCTGTGAATAAAACAGAAATAACCTACAATTTTACTTTTGATTCCATTTTCCACCACATATTAAAGAGATGGTGCAGAAATAAGGGAAGGGTGGCAGAGAGAGGAGAGAGAAGGAATATAACTACTATATGGAGGTTTTATTTCCATGTCCAGGTTTCAAGATCTGTTTTCATTTTTATTTTTTTTATTTTTTTTTTATTTTTTTTTTAAGATTTTATTTATGTATTCGACAGAGATAGAGACAGCCAGCGAGAGAGGGAACACAAGCNAACCTACAATTTTACTTTTGATTCCATTTTCCACCACATATTAAAGAGATGGTGCAGAAATAAGGGAAGGGTGGCAGAGAGAGGAGAGAGAAGGAATATAGCTACTATATGGAGGTTTTATTTCCATGTCCAGGTTTCAAGATCTGTTTTCATTTTTATTTTTATTGGAAATTGGTTCAGAACGCAGATACTAAACCTCTTTAATTTAGGTGAAATATTTGAAATACTATCAGTTTCAATACAAAGATCTGACAGAAAACTGGAACAGGCCTTCAACCCCAGAAGGTTTCCAAAATACCTAGATGTTGAACACAATCACTCAATGGCCAGAGTTTAAAATTTTCTCCCAGATAAGTGGAAATCTTTTGATAGAGTCTACAAGTTGTTTTAAGATTCTTTCAAGCAGGGACGCCTGGCTGGCTCAGTGGGTTAAGCGTCTGCCTTCAGTGTAGGTCAATGTCCCAGGGTCCTGGGATCAAGTCCCACATTGCGCTGCTTGCTTGGTGGGGAGCCTGCTTCTCCCTCTGCCTGCTGTTCCCCCACCTTGTGCTTTCTCTCTCTCTCTGACAAGTAAATAAATACAACCTTAAAAAAAAAAAGATTCTTTCAAGCATACAAATATATAACAAATAATAACTAACAAAAACATAACTGAGGCATACCCTAGGGTTCAGCTGATGTTCTTACGCAGATGAGGCCGGAGTAGAGAGCTGCATCAATGCTAGTCTGGATTTGCCTCTTCCTCACCCTGAATTTGTATTTTTAACCCTTCTTGACTTTTTTCCTACATCCCCATCCTGCTGTATGCCAGACTAGTCACTTCCTCGTAACAGGACAGTAGTCCAAAGGTACAGTTTCTGTGCACTTTTGTACTGTTCTAAATCCAGAGCTGCAAATGCAGGCTTTCCATCTCAGCCGTGTGAACTTCATCAGCCACTATTCTATTGCTCTTGCTATTTCTGTTTCTGTTCTGAAGTGCTCTTCTCTAGGTCTCTATCCCAAGAAGTAGCTGTGACCTTTTATGTGACTAATATCAAATGCTCTAGCCTTCTTGTCTGAGTCACCATGAGTGGAAGTGTTGGGATGCCATTGTGGCTTTCAGAATGAACAAACCCTGCTCTCACTCAACTGTTGTCCTCAAAGTTTCCCTTAGTGTTGAATTCCAAGTGGGATCATTTTCTGATTATTACTAAGACACCCTTTTTTCCCCAGTGTTGTTGAGCTATAATTGACATATTAACACTGTAAGACACACTCTTGATGTGGGTCTCGGGCTCGTCTACCATGACTTGGCTTTTTAACCAGCTTATAGCTCTCAATGACATTTTTGAAAGATGCTGATTAAGTGTTCAGTGAGAAAAATAGTCTGCATACTCCAACTTACCTACCAAACCTTCCCCAAGTTTCTAAACCCCTATAGATATCATTAAAATGGATAATGATAGTGAGATGTCAGAAAGCTTCTTCCTGACTTTAAGGTTTTTAAACTTATTAGAATAGTGAATAGTTTGTTGTGTTTTTAAGAAGTTTTAGAACAGACAAGACAGGGATCCCTGGGTGGCTCAGTCAGTTAAGAGTCTGACTCTTCATTTTGGTTCAGGTCATGACCTCAGGTCATGATCTCAGGGACGAGGGATCGAGCCCCGCATTGGGCTCCACACTCAGTGGAGAGTCAGCTTGAAATTCTCTCTTTCCCTCTCCCTCTGCCACTCTCCCCTGCTCCCTCTCTCTCTCTCCTTCTCAAATAATAAATAAATAAATCTTTTTAAAAAATCAGACAAGACAATTTTTTGTATAAAGATTTACTGAGAACCTACTAAATGCCAAGCAACAAGAATGAGTAAGACACTGTCCTAGTTCCCCTGGAGCTGGCAATATAGAAGCAAGGCAGCTAACTAACCAAGAAGTTACGACAAAGTTTGATACGTGTTATGACAGAGGCTATTCAGGGTACTATAGCATCAAGGAGAAGCCAAGAAAAGACCTTCTCAAAGAAGTGTTACCTAAAAACATAACTGAAGGGTGGGTGAGAGGAAAAGAAGGAGTAGGGGTAGAAGGATGTTTGAAACATTCACCAGAACATTCATTTTTTTTCTTCAAATGAAAATACAATGAGAATGTGGAACCCGCAGAAATTCGGAGTGCCTGGAATTCAAAGGGAGTGAGTGGAAAGTGCAAGATGAGGCTGAACCCCAAGGTTGAGAGGGAGAAAACTGCAAACCATGTTAAGGATTTTTTTCCCTAAAGACTATAGAAATCATTGAAGGAATTCTTATTTTAGAAAAAAATGTCACTGGCAACAATGTGGCCACTGGATTAGGGGTAAGGCAGGAAGTAGGAGAACAGGTAAGAGGCTGTGAAAGGTAATGGTAACTTGGACTAGGCTAGCGGCAGAGTGAATAGAGAGAAATGGATGGAGTCAGGAGAGTTTTGGAAAGTCAAATTGATTGATTGGAAGGGAAGGTGAAGGAGAAGAAGGAAGGAAGATGGAAAATGAATAAGAAAGAATCAAGATAATAGCTTGAAAATGAGGCTGTTTATTGAACTCAAAAATATGATTCCAGGAATTTAAGCATAGAGCTCTGTTTTCATCAAAGACTAAAAGTAATTTGATTCAGAGCCTTGTCCAACAGTTCTGTAAGTATCTCTTAGTCATTCAGTGCTAAGAGACTATTTTATTTTTTTTCAAGTCATCCCTAGCTCTATGTTAAATCCACATTACTATCTATGAAACAATGATTTTCAGGCAGACCAGCTAGCTGCCCCCATATGTGGGAAGAAAACCAGCGTTCACTCTTTTAACATTATAAAATATATGTGCTTAAATACTGATCTACTTAGCATAATTTGAGAAAGTACAGATTGGGAAAATTTTGATGCAAAGTATTTTGAATTACACAGCAATAAAGCATATTTTCTATACGACATTATCTAGTCTCTTAAGAGATAGGAAGAATTAACATATTCTTTATGTAAAAATAATTGAAACAAGCAAAATCTTAATGGATCCCATAATTAGATTCCATTTGAAAGGATTACTAAAAGAATACAGAATATTGATCTGCTCACAACATGGGGGATTTTCAATATATATATGATTCTTTTAAAATATTTATTACATGTTCTGTATCTACAGAAATTATTGATGAGAAAAGATACTGGAAAACAGCCACCTACCAAGAGTTCCCATCAGAAGTATAATGAATAGTGTAGAAGATGGAAGGAAATAAAAAATACCAAAAATAAATGTTGGAATTCTGTCCTGCTCAGTATCAATATGCTGGGAATATATCCTAGAAACCCAACATAACTAGAAGGACACCTAGTGATTTGAAGTTCTAGTAATCAATACATCATTTTGAAATACTGAGCTTTCTAGGAGCCTTTTATTCTTAAGAAATATTTATAGCAAACCTACAATGACTAAGGATTTGGAAGCCTATCCTGGATGTGTACATGTGACAAAAATAACAAGACTCCTCACCTCCCTTGTCCCTGAATTTGTTTATCTCCCTTTGTTTCCCATCTCAATGATAGCTGCTCTTGCCACTGGGCACCAAAATAAAAATCTGGGAAGCATGCTCGACCTCACCCCTGACATCTACTTAGTCTCTGATCTCAGCCAATTGTATTTCCTGAATATTGCTCAAATCCATCTTTCATTTTCCAGAACCACCTCCAGCCACTGACGTCTCTTGCCTGATTTATTGCAATACTCTCCTACTGGATTCCCTGCACTGAGCTCTTGCTTTTCTTTCAAACCCATCATCCACATTTCTACCAAGGAGGATCTATTTAAAACATAGATCAGACCAGGTGGTCCTCTGTCTAAGCTCCTTCATCACCTTTCCTTTGCTTCGTTCAGTGTATAACATTTACTCTTTCTTTGAAAGGTTTTTTTTTTCGATTTTTATTTATTTATTTGACAGAGATAGAGACAGCCAGCAAGAGAGGCAACACAAGCAGGGGAGTGGGAGAGGAAGAAGCAGGCTTCCAGCGGAGGAGCCTGATGCGGGGCTCGATCCCAGAACACCAGGATCATGCCCTGAGCCAAAGGCAGGCGCTTAACGACTGCACCACGCAGGCGCCCCTCTTTGAAAGGTTTTAATGTAATTTAATGACCTTGCACATCTTGTATCAGGCCAATTCTTCCTTAGAAAAACAATTATAAACGCTGCACAAAATATTTAAACAGCAATAGTTTAAAGATACTGGAGAGTGACCAAAAGCAGGCAGAAACTGGAGGTGTTTTGACCTTTGAAATCAGGGACTCACTGGTTTTACACAGTGTTCCCCACGAGGCCGCTGAGGTCTCAGTGGTGTTTGGCATACGGCGTTCCAAAAAAATCTGCAGTCTTATTGGCCTGGGAAGTCAAATTAAGGATTTTCCTCCCAGAAAGGATGAAGCCACAGAAAGGGAGGCCTCAAAAGTTGCATGTAAGTCTCCCCTCAAATCCTGGGCTCTCTGCTCAACTGCTTGTACACAGGGAAGAAACTCCAAGAAAGCCAGAGGGAAAAGAACAGCTGAAACACCAAAAGGGCAAAAACGCTAATCAGATATTTCAGGCACTACCTGCGGCAGGGGAGTGGTTTAGAGTTCAAGTTCAATCAAATTAGCAGGGCTTGGTGAATATTTGGGGTTTTCACTGAAACTCCAGAAAGGTGTTGAAAGTAAAGACTACATTCCAGACCAACGGATTTTCTCTTGAACTAAGGACAAAACTAAAATAGACCTGATTTAGCAAATTGCAAAATCAAACCCCACAAGTTCAAAATGACCTGCCTGTAGTTGAACTGTCTGAAGAAAACCTAACTCTGTTTAGAGCGAAGGTTAGCAAACTGTGGCCTATGGCCTGTTTTTGTATGACTCTCAAGAGAAGAATGATTTTTATATTTGTAAAGCATTGAAGAAGCGGAGGCAGAAGCAGAGTGGGAGAAGGAAAGAAGGAGAAGGAGGAGGAGAGGAAGAAGAAAAGGAAGAGGGGAAAGGAGGAGGGGGAGAAATAGAGAGAGGAGGAGAAAGGGAAGGCGGAGGAGAGGAAGAAGAAGAAGGAAAAACAACAAACTCCACAGGTGACCCATAAACTCTAAATCACTTACTCTCTTCCCCTTTACAGCAAAGGTTTTCAAACTCATGCTTTAAGGAATATACAATATTCTAAAGTCTCTACAATACACCATCCATAATGTCCCATATGCCATTAAAAATTACGAATAATGTGAGGCACCTGGGTGATGCAGTCAGTTGAGCATCTGACGCTTGGTTTCAGCTCAGGTCATGATCTCAGGATAGTGTAATGGAGCCCATATCAGGCTCCATGCTGGGCATGCAGTCTGCTTAAGATTCCCTCTCTCCCTCTCCCTCTGCTTCTCCCACGTTCCCCCACCCCCACTCTCCCTCCCTTTTTCTCTGAAGGAAATAAAAAAATAAATAAATCTTTTTAGAAACCAGGCGCCCCATAAATAAAACTTTTTAAAAAAATTAGTAGTAATGTAAAAAAAAAAGGTGACTGTGTCTCAAAGTCAAGAGCAAAATCTAATAATAGAAAGACCTCCAATGCTGATTCATTAAAAAATCTCAAAAATAATCAGTAAGTATTTCCAATACTGTTTCAGTAGGTGAAGAGAAGAGAAATTCCAGGAGAGATCTGTAAACTGAAAAGAACAAAAGTAAAAATGGAAATTCTAGAATTTGAATTCAATATCTGAAATAAAAAATTTGTTTGATGGAACTATCAGTAGATTACATACGACACAAAAAAGGATCAATGATTGTGAAGACTGCCTGACAAAAATCATACAAATTTCAGCACACACAGAGAAAAAAGGTTGAAAAAATTGAGCAAACCTTCAATAATCTTTAGGACAGTATCAAGAAGTCTAACACGTGTAATTAGAATTTCAGCAGGGAACTATAGGTTAAAAATGCGTATGTCTGTATCTAATACGGTTATAATAGCTCAACGTTTTTCCAAATTTGATGGAACACTGTAATCCAAAGATTCAGAGAACTCAGGGAATTCCAAATAGGATAAATACAAATGTTATATTTTGTGTTTGCTTTAGACAGGTGCAGAGAACCCTGGGAATCAGAGGCTCTCTTTACCCAGCTTGTCAAAAGCTCGACAAAGAGTGTTCTCCTCTCCGTGAGAACAAAGTCTCGGTTCCTGGTTAAAGTAGTTGGAAAAGAAAAAATAAGAACTCAACTGTCAAATTGGTATATTTGGTATATCAATATTTATAGTATTTCTACTGTGTGCTAGGCCATTCTTTAGCATGTATGTCATTTAATCCACACAACCTTGTCCTTAACTTTACAGATGAAGGACCCCGGCTCGGGTTTGCAGCTTGCTCTAGGTCATAAACCATGGAACTTTTAGAAGCAGGACTTAAATACAATTTTCTCTGTAAATGAAGCCTGAACTCTTTCTGCTAGTTTTTCCTTGGGCCCCTTCAACATACACACGTACGTACACAGAGTTCAGTCCCTATTTGCTAAATTAACAACTAATGTTAAACTCTATGAATCTAGTGACATGTCACGCACTGTCAGTCCTCAGGTTTGGACAGCTGCAGCCTGCACTCAGCAGGCGAAGCCCTGCCCACACCCTGATCCAAATCCAGCTAAAGCAGTTAAGTATTTGCAGCTTCAGACTCCTCCACTGGTTGAGTCTAGAATGAGTCTTGCTTCCCTAAACAGAGTCATCAGTGTACCTTGATCCCACCAGGCTGCGTTATACGCTCAGCAACTGGCTTGTTTGTTCCGTGGTTCGGTACTGAACCTGAACTTTAGTTTCCTATTGTGTATCCCATTTGCCCAGGTAGGCCTGGGGCTGCCCATAGCTGGACCCCAGTCATCAAGATGCTTTTTAATATGAGTAAATGCTATACCCTCTTTATCCATTGGCAGGGGCCCTGACTGAAACCAAATAGGCCACTTGAAGCCACACTAATGACTTGGAAAATCACTCTTGTCTCCCATGGCTATTGAACACCAACCTAGATTGAAAACCTGTTTACTTTTTGGTCCTTAGGGGCATTGGAAAATGGGTCATTATGCATATCTATGATGCCCATCCTATCAATGAAGGTCATGTCCTGAAAATCTTAGCATTTCCCCGTTACCTGATTCTACCCTTTACACACCAGGCAGATACTGAGGTCCAAATGCCTAGCAACAAATCCTGCTTAAGGTTTTGGAGTTTTCAAAATCCAATCCCACAAATGTTTACCTGCATATTGAGGGTGGTAGTATTTGTGATTAGTGAAATTCAATCAGAGGTAACTTTTCAGTTTTGTAGGTCAGAAGCCTGATGTGGGTCTCACTGGATTAAAATCGAGATGTTGGCAGGGCTGCATTTCTTCTGGAGATCCTAGCGGAGAATCCGTTTGGGGGGGGTTGTTGTTTTTTGTGGTTTTTTTGTTGTTTTGTTTTGTTTTTTTTGCCTTTTCCGGCTTCTAGAGGCTGCCACTATTTGGCTTGTGACCCCTTCATTCTCAAAGCCAGCAAGAGCCGAGTAACTCTTTTTCATGTTGTATCACTCTGGCACTGACCCCTCTCCCTCTCTCTTCCGTGTTTAAGAACTCTGTGATTAGGGAGGAGGTTAAGATGGCGGAGGAGTAGGGGACCCCTTTTTCAGCCGGTCCCCTGAGTTGAGCTGGATAGGTACCAGCAGCAGGAACATCCACGGAATCAGCCTGAGACGCAGGAAGATACATCTGGATCTCTACAAATGAACATCTCCAGCGCTGAGTATCGAGGTACGAAGCGGGGAGCCGTGAAACCGCGCACAGATATCGGAAGCTAAACAGAAGGGGGAGGGAGCCGCCGTGTCAGGGCGCCGGGAAGCGGTAGCCACCT
>NC_048224.1:14118303-14155840 GCF_002007445.2 Ailuropoda melanoleuca
CCCCACAAAAAACCAAAAAAGAAACCAAAAAACGGATTCTCCGCTAGGATCTCCAGAAGGAATGCAGCCCTGCCAACTTCTCAATTTTAATCCAGTGAGACCCACATCAGGCTTCTGACCTACAAAACTGAAAAGTAAATGTGTGTTGTTTCTAGCCACTGAGTTTGTGAAACTTTGTTGCAGTAGCAATAGGAAACCCATACAAAGAGATACTATTACTCCCCTGAATTTTAGGTGAGAAATTTTGAATCCCAACCAAGGGGAGCTAATTACCCCAATACAGAAATACTTCGTTGTAAGACAGTCTCATCATTTTGGCTATGAAGAAGACCAAAAAGTGAAACACTTCTGCTTGTTTTCTTTAACGACCTTGTTCTTTCTGCCACTCCTCCCTAAAAATGGGTGGGAGGCTTTGGTCGACTGTGCTGGAGAGCCATATAGCACACGGCTTTAAAAACTAGAAAACTGGCCCGTTCGTATTAAAGGCATTTTTCCGGGAAATCTTCATCTCACAATCGTGGGATAAATTTTTCATATAACTCAAGGGGCAAAAGTATCCTCTTAGTTCTAGTACTATTTTCCATGTAAGAAGTCCAAGAACTAAAAAAAGGCAATAAAAAGGAATTAGCCAAGTAAAGAAATCCACCAGAAAATGGTTTAAATCTATCAGAAAATGGCTTAAAACTAGGAACATCATCTGGATGTTTTTAACGAAGCTAAAGTGCTTTTTTTTTTTTTTTTTTGGTCTCTGTATAAATCACATGGTTGTGTCTCTGGAAGTAAACCACCTCATATTAGTGTCTTTGGCATCATGTAGCAGAGCTTTAGTGTTTGTGCCAAATTCCTTAGGCATGTCAGACATATGACATGAGCATATTCCATGATAAGCCCCATGTCTGTTTTTACTAAATATTACCATAAATCCTCACCTGCATAAGTCTGAATAATATATTTCTGTGGTAAATCCTTCAGCGGGCAATGATCTATACTGAGACTAAAATTGCCTCAAGCACCTTCATTTTTAGTTCTTTGCTCCAGTGACTTTAATCTATAGCTTACTTCATGGGCAAAGTATATGCCAATATATCTAATGAGGCCTAAGCCCTAGTTGGCTTAAGATGTCATTCTCTAGGGAAATGAGATGTGGTTACTATTATGAAGGCAGCTAGTAACATAAAAACGACGTTTAGCCATTTATTAATTTCATTTGTAAGGCTGCAGAGCTGAGAGCCGAGACAATTGCTTTAATCCTTTGTTCCTTATCATGTTTCTCCCTCTGACAGTCAGCAGTCGCTTGGCTCCCAGGGCTAAGCTTAGGAGTCTGGCTGGGGAACAGCTTTTGCCCTGGTGAGGCTCCCCTTCACCCCTCACCTTCTAGCTCTCTTTCCCCTGCTCATGCAAATAAACAGGCAGGAACTGTTCTCACATGTGCTTGGGCCATGTATTCAAGTCCCAAAGTCATGGCCCTTCATTTCTGACTTTCTGTCTTGTAGATCAGAAAGACTAAAGATCAAGAAGAATATCTTTCTTCTTACGCACCTCCAGAATTGTATGTGAGCTCCATGGCTCTATTTGTCAACTAGATGCACGAGAGGCTGTGTAACAAATGATCCCTCAACTCAGTGGCTTACAGCAATAAGCATTTATTCAACTTACACTCGGGGATCTTTACAAGGCAGAGGCTGGCTCCTCGAGGCTAATTTCAGGCTGTGGGTGGGCTGGCTTTGGCCCCTGGCTGCAGGGAAGCTTCAAGTCTGTTCTAAGTGTCTTTGTTCTGGGGCTGGGCCGGCAGGGAAACAGCTCTCCAGGTCAGGCACGTTCTTCTCATGGTGGAACACTGGATGGAGCACCGGAAGGCAAGCCCAACCATTCAGGTATGTTTCTGGTGTTGGCTTTTGTCGCTATCATTCCATCACCAGAGTGGGTTACGTGTCCAAGGCCAAAGTCAAAGAGTAGGAAAAATACACTTCGTTCATATGGGAGCAAGGCGAGGGAGGGAATGATATAAATCCGTTGTGGCAGAATGAAGAATTGAGACCCCAAATTCAATCTACCCAAATGGCCCATCTGCGTAGGACGGGTTCACCTCCTGGTGAAACGGTTCCTGGCAGGACTGGGGTAGAGGAGGGTTAAAAAAGCAAACTGCAGTTAGAATGGCAATAAATCAAATTAGTTACACAGCTATAAATTGTATTTGCCAGCATCCTTCATTCTTGCATTTTTAGGATAATTATGATATGCCCACACCTTCTTCCCAGTTTCTCTCCTCTTTCCTCCCTGTGTAGATACTCTGCTACAAGCACCGAAGTATTTTAAAACAGTCCTAGCTCTGGAGTTTGAAAGATCTGAATTCGAGTCCCAGACCTACTGTGGATTTGCTAAGTATCCCTGAATGAATCCTTCTGTGTTTCTTGACCTCAGTTTTGTCATCTTTAAATTATGATAATATCTGTACTGCAGAGTTCTTGAGAGGGTTAGATATAAACATGTAATCCTTCTGGCCCCTAGTAGGGATCTAAAAAAGAGGAACTGATTTTCTTATAATTTGTCCTTAGCATCTCCCCCGTTCTCTCTGTCTTATCATCCAGCATCTACCACAGAAATGTGCTTCTTGGTTCAGAATGATCAGTGGACATTTGACCATTTGTCACTAGACAAATAACAATTTGGAACCCTAACATTGTGGGGGGGGGGTATCAGGAGCATACCATCTGGTGGTTGGCAAATATCTGGCTTTGCTCTCATTCCTGTGGGATATCTGTGGGGAGGGGGATGTAAGTACAGAATTTCAAGCATGTCAGTGACTAATTATACAATCAGTTTTCATCTAGGCCACAAAGAAAAACGGATTTCACCCCCTGGCAGGGTGCCTTAGGTGAACAGGGTTTAGAAGATTTAAACAGTTCTCTAGAAGAAAAGATCCCTTGAGATCCATATACTTCACCTCCAACTTAATGTTCAACCCCACTTCAACTTCTTAATACGCATCATCATTTCAACTGATGCCTGATAAATTATGCAATCAGTTGACTAACATATGATTTATTTCAAGAAGATAGGATTCATCTCTTTTTCACCACGGTATTCTTAGCACCCGGCACAACAGATGCTCTATAAATACTTATCAAATAAGCAAATAAAAGAATTAATGACTAAACCTGAATTTTAAACAAGCAGAAGGACTTCCTAATTAAATACAAACTAAACCCATTAATTTTATTTCTCAACTCCAAATGCATTTTATTACTCTTCTTCATATTGTCTTTAAACTGCTATTTCAAATCACTGTCAGTCCTAGGCCTTAATATTTGAATTATAATAAACTAGTCTTTGAGATTTGCTGTGGAATAGCTCCATTTTCTACTTTGCATGCATGCAGAATTTAAGGGTTAAAGAGGAGGTCATTATAATCTCCCAGGGATATATCTGAATTTATAAAATGGATAATGATGTTAAAAGAAAGCTCCCATTATTCCATAATTCAATCTTCAAACAACTGGACTTTAACTTTTTAATTCCCATTAAATGATATAATTGCCCTTGGACTTATTTATCTTTATTGTACTTTCTTTGGACTAAAAAAAAAAAAAAACAAAAACAACAAATGTTTGGCAGTCATTTAAAGGAATTATCATAAAATCATACTTTGGAATTTGAACTAAAGTAGCAGCAGTTCAAGGCTTCCCAGAAATTCACTCATCTATGAAGTTATGTGTGTGTGTGTAAACATAATATATGCTACATAGTCGAATCTGTTAGTGATATAAATGCATATGTAACACACAGCTATATATAATATTTTGGAGAAAAAAAATTTAATCATTTTGGTTCTAACATGTTATGCTTTCTAGGCATACAAGTGGAATGATGCAGTAGGTAGCTGAATATTCAAACCTGAAGCGTAAGGAGAAGGAGGGAGAGGGATTCTCACCAGCACGAAGATGCTCCCTCAAGCCAGGTGCCCGATGAGCTCAGCCAGGGGGCGATCACAGCCTGTGAGGAGGGCAGGACCAAGGGCTTGCAGCTGGACCACTCCAGCATTGACGGCTGCGGAGGCTGGGAAGCAAAAAGGTGAGATGGGAGGACCACCGGAGGGTACGGTGTGCAGGGAGGGCTGACCACAGAGTGTTTCTGCGGGGATGATGTGGGTGCCCAACCTGCTGGGAAGTTGCATAACACAAAGATCAAAAATTGACTGCTGATGGGGGTGGCCAAACTGGGTGACGGGGAGTGGAAGTCACAGGCTTCCGGTTACGGAGTGAAATCTCGCAGGAATAAAAGGCACAGCCTAGGGAATAGAGTCAACGGTATCCTAATAGTGTTGTGTGGTGACTGAGGGCAGCTATGCTTGTGAGCACAGCCTGACTACGGAGAAGTTGAATCACTGTGTTGTACAGCTGAAACTAATGCATCATTGTGGGCCAACTATACTCGAATTTAAAATTTTATTGAAAAGAAGAAGAAGAAGAAAATCGACCACTGCTTTTGGCAATATGGAGATGGGTGGTGATTTTCGCAGAGCAGTTTCAGGGAAGTAGTGAGGACCAATCCCTGTGGAAGCGAGTTAAAGAGCCGCGAGGTGAGAGAGTGTGACAGGGAATACTGGAAAGTCTGTTTTGTACAAAGAGAAGCCCAGAAGCAGAGCCAGATTGTGAGAACAGGTCTAGGAAAGGTTTGCTGCTGCCTTATTGAGACGGGAGGTCTATTTGTGTGCTGATGAGGACGGTCCCACGAGGCAGAGAAGTCAAAGTGCAGGGAAAGGGCTCAGAGTGGAGAGATGGTCCTTAGAAAGAGCAGGAGCTGCTCATCGTTTGGACCGAAGGGAAGACAGAACATGAAAGTGTGGTGCAAGGAAGCTGGTGGATTTGGTAAAGGGGAAAGGAAACAGTTCTCCACTTGCTTTTGTTTTCTTTGTGATGAGCTGAGAGTGATGACTGGGAAGGAGGGCTGGAGGTTTGAAGAGAGAAGGTATTCAGCAGTCGTTTGACAAAGTAGACAGGAAACTGAACAGAGAATTCTAGCAGAATTGTCCTACAGTTCTGAGAACCCACTTGAGATTTGTGGGCTTGCATGCAAAGCAAATGTCTTTTTCTCCCATCCCATCCATTTGGCTGCTTGAATGCAGATGTGGACAAGAGAGAGTTGAGTATCGCCAGGGTTTGGGGTTTTGTCAGGGAAGTACAGTGGAGGTAGAGACAGACAAAAGAATCGAGGGTGCATCTGAGGATGTTGTGGTGACACTCCATGGCATCTAAGCTGGGTAAGGAAGTAAGCCAAGAGGGGAGAACTGGACAGGGGAGAGGTCATGGGGTGGATCCCTAGATTCTGGAATGGTGTTATTTTGGGTGAGGAAGAGACGCTGTGGATATCACAAAGTGCAGTGATGGAAAACCAGATTTTGGAGGTTGCTGACAATAACAAGACCTAGGGTGTAACCGAGGGAGCAGGTGGGTGTGGTAGGGAGGTGGGTGGAGAGGAGGTGTTGGAGTCAGTTAAGGAACTGGAATTGATCTCCCAAGTAAGGGGTTCTGAATCCTGCCTGCACGTGCAGATCAACCTGCAAGTCCAAAGAAACAAAACAAAAAACCACCCTAATGCCTGAATCCTACCTTGACCAATTAAATCAGTATTTCTGGGGACTGGGGAGGGCCCGAGCACAGGTAATCTTTAAAAACATCCTCAGCGGGGCACCTGGGTGGCTCAATCAATTAAGCATCTGCCTTCAGCTCAGGTCATGATCCCAAGGTCCTGGGATCGAGTCCCACATCAGACCCCTTGTTCAGCGGGGAGCCTGCTTCTCCTTCTCCCTCTGCCTGCTGCTCCCCCTGCTTCTGCTCACTCTCTTTCTCAAATAAATAAAACCTTTTCCAAAAAATCCTCAGGTGATTCCAAAATGCGAGCAAATTTGAGGACCAACCAACTATATGGATGTTGAGGTCACCAAAAATGATGTCAGGAGCAGTAATGGATGGAAATGCAGGGAGCCGATTGCTCAAATCTGCCAAGCATGAAGCAGAATGACTGGGTGGGTAGGAAATGAAAGCAGTCTAATACCACGAGAGAGCTGGAGCCTCTGAAGAGAAGAGGTGATGAGAAACAAGGAGAATACCTATTTCCCATTCCCACTTCCAGGACCTGGAACTGTGAGGCATGGAAGCAAACATGGCCAGCATTTGAAAGGGCTACAGGTGGGCAGGATGCGGGGGGAAGATCCAAGTCTTAGAGCAAGAAGGCGAAGGTATTCAAAGAAGAGTGTGGAAAGAGGATTCAGAGAAGAGTTTGGAGGTAAGGGAGATGTTGCTATTCAAGCTCTGAGTTCCAAGGGCCACATTGGAAAGGACAGCGGTTTGGGAAGGAATGGGAGAGTGGCTCAGATAAAGGGCTATCCAGAAATGTATGGATGAGAGTCCCCGTGTTGATCCAAGAAGCTTGCACCAAGGCCAATGAGAGTAAAAGGTATGATCATTAGTCCCGTGGCCTCTTAGGGAAAGCGGGAAGTTAATTCTAAGTACAGCTTCCTTCCTGGAATAGGGTGCTTAGATGGTAGGTGATGATGAAGCAGGTGGAGGAACTGGGTGGATAGGGTAGTGGGAGGGGAGACTGTGTGTCTCCAAAGCCCTTTTCTGTCGGACTGGGGACAGTGTCAAAGAGGGTAGGACAATAGTCCTACCAAGAGTAAAATGGGCTTCCCTTAAAATCTTGGACACAAACAGTTAAATCTCAGGACTTGAACTATATTGCAATTCTCTCTTTCTGCGCCTGTCTACAAGGAGGCTTTCAATTGCCTGAGCAAAATCTTTCTCTCATTTATCTTTGTACCCCCAGCACCCTAGCATAGTGCCTGGTACAGGGAAGGTACTTAATAAATGTTTGATGTACTGAAACGAAACACTTCAAAAGCCAAAGACAGTCTTTCTGTGTCTAGAGTAAAGTAACCAAGTGAGACACGATATTTTGCTAGAATTTCTGGATTGTAACCTTTCTGGGCTGGACCTATTGCTAAGTACACTTACATGTCTAACCACAAACAGCACTTTTATTTTTTACTCATTAAAAGAATTAAATTAAAATAGTTTCTGCCAGGAATTGGTGCCATAATATATGTGTTTAAGTAATACATTAAGAAATCAATATTTCTAGCTTGCACTAAGTACATTAAGCATCCCTTAATTCAGGAGCATGAACAGTGTGCACTTAAGATTAATTTCGTGAAAAGAAAAGATAAATTAGATCAGCCAAGCCAAGGAGACAGTGAGACCTCAACATGGTCTTCAGTACAAAACTCTTTGCTCTATTCGGGACACAGATTTCTCCCTTTGTTTGGACTTTGTTGTTTGGAATCAGGACAACCCAACACAAAGCGAAAGCAAAGAGGCTCTCAACTCAAAGAATCAGCTATCTGTTTGTACCCTCTTGTAGGATTATATGGTAGTTTGCTAGAATGTTATTTTTCTAAAAATCTTCCTTATGCTATATATAAAAATAAACCCCGAAGTTAAGAATCTATGTGTGAGGATAAAAAAGAAGAAAAATGAAGAACAAGATAATTCTGGGGCACCTGGGTGGCTCATTCAGTTAAGCATCTGACTTTGGTTCAAGTCACGATCCCAGAGTTCTGGTATCAAGCCCTACATCGGGCTCCCTGCTCAGTGGGGAGTCAGCTTGTCCCTCTCCCTCTGGCCCTCCCTGCCGCTTGTGTTCTCTCTTTTACTCTCTCTCTCAAGTGAATAATTAAAATCTTTAAAAAAAAATACAAGACAATTCTATCTTAATGCAACCCAGATGCAATAAAAAAGATTCAAAGGAAAATATTAAAATATACAAACATTTCTAAAATCACAAATATGTAAATCACAAAACAGTAATTGAAAGGAAAAATATTTTCATCAAATGTGAAGAATGATTAATATCCATATCAAATATATAAGAAAAATAATCCTCATAATTAAGTAATCAAAGGATACAAGCAATGACTTCACACAGAAAGAGATACAAATTGTAAAGAAAATTAACAAAAAATAACAACCAAAATATTAGCTTAACCTTATCAAACGAGCCAAACTGGATTAATAATAATCCATGCACTAGTGAAGATGTGATATAACAGACTAGTGTCCACTGCAACTTGATTCAGGGAGAGTTACTAGAGCTGGCTCTCTGCTCTCTGGGAAAATCAGCTCCACTGTCCATGCTAGGGTAAAGGTGATATGCATGTGTTCTCATTTATCTGGTGAGCACTGCACTCGATTACAGGTGAACGCTCCCATGCTGGGGAAAGAACAGCAATTAAATCATAGAAAATCGTATTTCCTGTGTGGATAAATGCAGAGGAACAGGCTAGAAAAA
The DNA here is from genome assembly GCF_002007445.2 of Ailuropoda melanoleuca. NCBI lineage: Eukaryota > Metazoa > Chordata > Mammalia > Carnivora > Ursidae > Ailuropoda > Ailuropoda melanoleuca. Next base: position 14,126,650 of record NC_048224.1, read on the forward strand.
AGGTCTTACAACAATTGGCTATTTTGTTTTCACTTATCATAAATAAAATCCTGCAGAAAACTCTGCCTTGAACATTTTTGCCAGATGTCATAGCATTCTCTCTCTCTCTCTCTCTTTTTTTTTTTTAAAGATTTTATTTATTTATTTCAGAGAGAGTGAAATAGAGCATGAGCAGGGGGGAAGGGTAGAGGGAGAAGCAGACTGCCCATTGAGCAGAGAGCCCGATACGGGTCTCAATCCCAGAACCCTGTGATCACAACCTGAATCGAAGCAGATGCTTAACCAGCTGAGACACCCAGGCACACATAGCTTTCTCTTTTTACTTTCACTCAATAACCAAAGATAAATCTGAGCGCCTCCCGCATAAGTACAGTTCAGATTCCCTCTGACTGCCATAATCCACTGATTCCTCTTGCAGGAGGTGGTGAATTTTCAGCAGACCTAAAATATGGATTCATCACTCCAAACTAGTCCTCTTCTCTAGCCCATTCCTATGAATCAATATTATTGTTTTTCACTTTTAATGTATTAAGGTTTAAATATTTCAGGGATTTTTCCTACCAGTCCTAAACAATGATGAAAGAGATCTGAGCCAGAAGAAGAAGAAAAGAAAGAAAGAAAGAAAGAAAGAAAGAAAGAAAGAAAGAGAAAGAAGAAAGAAAGAAAGAAAGAAAGAAAGAAAGAAAGAAAGAAAGAAAGGGAAGACAGGAAGATTAATTTTCAGCTAAAGTAAGCCCCATAGAATTACCTTGGGGTTAGAAATTACTTTTCTTCTCTGGGAGTACTTGCAACTATTCGGACTTGGCTGATTTTTTGTTCCTGAGATTCGCGTCTCGGTGACCTGGATAGTGCACAAAATGTCCAGCAAGTTGTTCAGTGAGTAGGAGGAAGTCACTGATTTATCCTCCCTGTTTTACCAACTACTACCAAGCAAATCCATTTAGAGGCAAGACTCCAGAAATGCCTTCCGAATGAGTGGCCAGCAGTTAGACAGTGTGGTCTCTGGGACAGGATGATGTCGGCAGCCGGAGTCGAAGCTTTGCTGATGCTTCTCAACTTTGCATAAGTCATTTCAACCATCAGTCTTGCTTTCTCATAGTGGCCAGATGAGGAAGAGAGCAATAATTAAAATCTACTCCAGGGTGTATTTATAAATCATTTTAAGATTCTCCTAATGGGATTTTTTTTCCCCTACAAAGGGCAAAACACTTAATTACATTAACTATCTTTAACGCTATACTGAGGCAGAAACTTTTTTGTATATGTATTTAAAGAGGCATCGCTGTATTGAGGGAGAAAATGTATACATCATATGCATGACATATATTATTTGATATCGGTTGAGACTTCCCTTAATTTTGTTTTTAAAAAAGTAAGTCTGTTTAGAAAGGGCATAAAGATTCACTGAGGTGGAAGATGTTTTGTATAAAGCGTGATCTGGTGTAAAATCTGTAACTTAATTTGAACAAAGGTATAGGAAGGATTTCACAGCTCTCAATTTTACCAACCTCAAGTACATTTTCTTTAGCAGGTGTGTTTGGTTTTCCTTAAAGTGATCATGAAATGACATAAATGAGCATCTGCTACCTGGCGTGGGAATGAAAATTTACTTCCTTCAAGCTACGGGAGTTTTGCTAGGATTTAATTTCTACGTAAAGTGGATGTTGTTAGAATGTATTCGTCTCTAGTTGCTCCTGTCCGGCTGTACGATCTTATTAGTATCTCTTTTCTAGGAATTATTCCTAGGGCGTTCTCACAGAAAGTTTTGGGGGAAAAATAAACTCTCATTTCCATCTTTCCAAAGACCTGATTGTTTGAGCCTCCCCCCAGATCAGAATTCGTTGCTGCTGCTTCCAGGCGCAGGGAGCTGCCTACTCTGGCCCTCGACTACACTCAAGTGCCTCTGCTCTGAATTACAGTTACTTATGCAGACTGATTTCCTCCACCAGGTTATAAGCTCCTTGAGGGCCAAAACGGGTGTCTTACGCATTCAAGTGTACCCTTCCTCCAAGTATTTACAATAGCAAGAGACTCCCTAAAAGCAAAGAATTGTTCAGAACTTCCCGCATAGCAGGCTTCCCACACTTGTTCAATGAATATTAGATGTAACTCAGAAGTTGCAACTTAGTTTCAGACATGGGCATAGCTCAGTTGCCCAGTGTGCTTTCTCTCTCCCGCCCCTGACGCCCAGACCAGCCTGCCTCCTGGCCTAATAGTCGGTTTTCTGTCTTATCCATCTGTTTTCTCAGCACCTCAAGCAGTGCCTGGTAGATCATTATCACCGTTAACACACACAGTTCTTACTGCATTCCTAGTGCTTTACAAGTGTTAACTTGAACTCTCACCCCAATCTGCTATTATCCTCCTCGTTTTACAGATGAGAAAATTGAAGCAGAGAATGTAACAATATTCAACACCAGAATAGTCTACTGTCAGAGGCCATGCTTCCAGACCTTATTTCCTCCCACTGGGAGCAGTGTTATTCTTTGGAAACAAAATGAAATCTAAGGGTCATTTCCTGGTAGTTGACCATTCCTGGTAGTTGACCAAAAAGTATTTCTAATCCCTTTCCGTGTATCTTTCAGTTGCTAATCAAATAGAAGAGCTCAGAGCCTGTTTTGCCAAGAAAGCCAAACTTTATTAAAATCGCGGTGTTCAAAGAATCTAAACCCACCTCGCTTTCTGAATCCATTTTCCCTCGATTCAGCCTTGGTGAAAAACAGAGTGCGGCCTGACCCAGTGATAACCCCATTAGGGAGTTGCTTTCGGTGCAAACAGCAATTTAAGCAAATATGCCCTTCTGTTTTTTCTAGTGCCCTTTGTTATTGTAGTAAAATCCAAATTGGGCTTCATGTGGGAAATCAAAGAGCCGAAGACAGGGGGACTTCTCATTACACGCAGAAATGCAACGGAATGCTTTTTATTCCCATCCAAGCAGTTATTGTTTATCTACACGGCTAAGGAATGGAAGATCTAAAAAGCAGCCAAGTGCTAGACCAGCCTCTGCTCCTTCACCCAGATGGAAGTCTCCCATCCCAAGCGCGGAGTCAGGGCGAGTGCTGTCCCTCTCCAAGCCGGCTGGTCTGCGATTGCCCTCGCAGTTCAAGTACTCCAACTGCAGACCTTGTTCCTCCTTTCAATCTGGTTATTAAAAGCCAACTAAAGTAGTTAAATGTTTAAAAAAGGTGAAGGCTGGATAAAATGTAAAAGCCTCTGAGTACTCTGTTGACACTTAAATAATGTAGCCAAGGACAACGCAGGAAGTCATTTAGTGCTATTAATCAGTAATCTGGGAGCATTGTGTAGGTGTGCAAGTGTCTTTCCCTTGGCTACCATCTGTGAATTGATCATTGAAAAATCTGATAAAGGAACATTCTAAAAGTACACAGTGAAATCCAGATGATTGCCATCAATTACAGCTCACCTTTGTAAGACTCAAACTTGACATTTTAAAACGTTTTCGTTATCGCCTATGCTTCAAAATGAACAATGTACCTATGGTTAAAATTCTACCTTTCTTTCATCAAGACATTTGAGACCTAGAAGGTTTCATCCTCTATTTCATACTGATTTTACTTCTATAGTTTTTAAAATAAAGAATTCATGCCCCTTTCTGTGCTCAGCATAGCGTCGGCTTGAGATTCTTTCTCCCTCCCCCTCTGCTCCTCCCCGTGTTCTCTCTCTCTCTGTGAGGTACATACATACATACATACATACATACATACATACATACATACATACTTACATAAATAATAAAATCTAAAAAAAATAAATTCATGCCCTCTCAATGCTTTATTTTTTCCTCAAAATCTTGTTCTGTAATCCTGTCCGTGAAAAGTACTGCCATCTGCTGGCCATTGGTATATAACGCAGTATGAACAGTTCGGGGTCCTTGAAAGGACTGAAAAAGCACGTGCATTGTTAGAAGCAACCCGAGTAGAGTCCACTTGTCACTTTAAAATTGACCTTTAAATTATAGCACCTCTGTGTGTATGTGTCTCTCTCTTTCTCATAGAAAGTCAGTACTACAAACGTTAGACAATATTGACTTGCAAAGTTAAAAAAAAAAGCTAAGTTTTGCTGCCCTCTGCTGTTCAGGTGCCTGCATTTCTGAGCTTTCATTCTCGTTAAAACTGAAAGCATAATTAATGTGTTTGTTCTTCTATTTGTTTATTCATATAGTCGTTCACTCGGTTATTCGTTCAATGAATGACTATAAGCCGCACTCTGCACCTACGCACCACACCGTGTGCAGGACTACTGGGACACAAACCTGACCAATGAGACAAGGGAAGAAAAACGAAGATTTTCAAGGCTAAGTGATATGAAAATCTGTTTTAGAGTTATAGAGTCCATAAATTCAGTTGTATCAAATCTGTGATGCCTGCCTTAGTAATAGTCTGAGGAAGAGAGGAAAAGGGAAGGGAAGGGAAGGGAAGGGAAGGGAAGGGAAGGGAAGGGAAGGGAACGGGAGGTAGGAGGGGAGAAGAGAGCTGGGCAGGCGTAGTGAGCATGGTGTGATCCAGTCACGGCAGCACCCAGGAAACAACCAGTAGCTTCCTTTTTACTTTAAGCCCATTATAACCATAAAACTTTTCAATAAAAACCTGGATGAGGGGCACCTGGGTGGCTCAGTCAGTTCGGTGTCTGCCTTCTGCTCGGGTCACGACCCCAGGGTCCTGGGATGGAGTCTGACACCCCTGCTCAGCGGGGAGTCTGCTTCTCCCTCTCCCTCTGCCTGCCGCTCCCCCTGCTTGTGCTCCCTCTCTCTCTGTCAAACAAACAGAATCTTTTAAAAATAAAAATAATTTTTTAAAAAAGCTGGATGAATTTAACAGGGGTCTGTTTCTTTTGGAGACGCAAGATTTGTTTCTAATGTTTTAATTTAGTTCTGGCTGTTACAGTCAGATGGTCTAGAATAAAATATTGCATCTGGTATAAGATCTATGGGGAAGCCTATGGAATTCTTAGCAACACCATGTTTCCTTTCATTTACCTGTGCTCCATTTGGCCAAAAAGAGATATCTTCAGTTTGGTCAAAAGCTACCTCAGTGATGGCCGATACTCCGTAAAGACTCCTCAATTCGGCCCTTTGGAACATCGGCGATACCACTGAGGTGCCGTATCTCTGTGAACTATTATCCATTGGCTTAACACTTGGTGCCTACCTCCCCCTTACCTTCTCCCTCCCCACTTCACCTAGCCAACTAGGAGCTATCTTTCAGGATCCCTGTATCGCCTCCTCTGAGAAGTCTTTCTTCCTGAGCTAGGAGTCTGATTAAGAGCTCCTGTCTTCCATTTTCCCTCAGCACTTTATAAGTACATTTTCCACTGCACTCTGTGAAATGACTGTGTAATTATTAATAAGCTTCTGTACAGCCTTACCCTCCTTCTGGATGGCCCTTTCCACCTCCTTGCCTTTATTGAAACGTAGTCAACCATTTCCCTCCACGACTCTCTCCAAGGGAGGTCAAATGTTCTAGCGTTCCCCATATATCATGGGACTGCTGGTTCCTCACTGCCAATCCAGCTTGGCTTGCTTTCTGATGTCTATAAAACTAATACTATTGTGAGGTCTTTGACCAGCCTTGTGGCTCTCTCCTGCTAGCCCTCCAGCAATTGGATCCTGGCTCACCGCCTTCCCCTTTTCCCAAGCTCTGTCATAATCCTGGGAGATGCAGAATGATCTCAGACAATGCACACAAAAAAACACCTTCTGTACTATCTGATGACTTGATTCAGTTGTTCACTTTTTGGATCTTGCCATAACCTGGGGCTACAATTCTTCTAAAACCTTGAGCTTCAATATCTCCCTTCAAGACCTGCCCTCCTTCCATCTTTCACACCCCTTCATTCTACCACCACTGAGCTGAGACTTCTTTGAGCCCTCCAGTTCCTTTACCATCACCCAGCTCCTTCTTGGCCTCTGCTCCCTGTAAGGCTGGATTCCCATGGTCGATCATATAAACTCACCCCCCAACACCCTCCATTCCTTGAGACTCCATCAAGTCAGACAATAGGGGCCTACCAGGGGAAATTATACACCCCTGTATATTGGTACCATTTCAAAGTTATGGTCCCTAATCTGACAAGGTCCCACAACCAGGCCAAAAGTGCATCATCTATCTTCAAAGCCATCTTGCAACCCCAGCTCTTACTTTGTTGAGAATATTAGGCCATCAGGAGGGATCTCCTGTAGGTTCACAACACCTTCTCTTAAATTTACCTAGAGCCCCCAGTCTTACCTCCTTTTTCCAGATCCACATCTCCTTCTTCTGATACAGGACCATGCTCCCCATCAGTACTTCTGATCCCATCCCTCTGGGATGCTCTGGGATCCTGCCTCTTTAAGCATCCCTCTCATTCACATCTTCCATTTTTCCTTCTGTATGACCCTCCTCCCCTCTGCTTACAAACATATGCAAAACTCTCTCATCATGAAAGGAAAGGGGAAGAAAACCAACATCGACTTCCTATCCTCTTATGTTTCAATGTCTCTCCTTTTTCATACAAACTTCATGAAGGAGGTATCTGTTGTCTCTTTTCCTTACTTCCAGACCATTCCTTGTGCTCTTTAATCTGGTCAGTTTCCACTCTTGGTGGAATAATCAATGGGAGGGTTTTGTTTTTGTGTTTAATATTCTGGAGTCAGATGGAGGTGAGACAGCTCTGTATGTATAAAGAAGTGTTTATTTGGTTTTAAAATTAATACTCAATTTATTAGGGCCACAAAATCAAAAACAAGTCTTAAGTATTTCTTAAACATTTATGTTCTTTTTACAAATTGTTATTCTATTTCTATGTTGGGTACAATGAGAAATATCATCTTGGCTTTTTCACTGATGATTGTACTCACTGTTATTGGTTAACATTTCCATAATGAACAGAATAATTTTCCCCAATTCTCTTTTACAATTATATTCAATTAAATATTTTAAACATTTTTCAAAAATTTTACATATTTTATTTCATGTTGAAGCATTTCACATTACTGACATGACACATTTATAACATCTATAAGCAAAGCATTTCCAAGAACTCAAATATTTTTAATGGAATTATTTATATACTTATAGAATTACCTATATTACTAGGGAATATAGAAAATCAATTTTCTTGTTTTGGGTTGTTATTTTCCCCACAGCTTACTGTCATCAAGCCAGAAAGGGAATGCAAAGATTTCAATAGCAGCAGCTGCTTTTACATCCAGGTATTTCCCCACTTTGTTTATCCGTCCCACCAGGGAAATCGTTACTTTTGTACCATGAATAGTTGCAAGGACCATTGAGCTCTCTCTCCTTTATAACCAGCAATCACAAAGGCTCATATGGCATTTTGTCCAAAGAAGAAAGTTGATCATGGCTAATCCTACTTGAGATTATTTTTTAGGAAATTTGATTATCTGATAAATGTCAAAAATAGTATAGTCATGGGACGCCTGGGTGGCTCAGTCGGTTAAGCATCTGACTTTGGCTCAGGTCATGATCTCAGGGTCCTAGCACTGAGCCCTGTGTCAGGCTCTGCACTCAGAGTGCCGGTCTGCTTGAGATTTTCTCTCTCCCTCTCCCTCTTCCTGTCCCCCTGCTTGTGCTCTCTCTGCCTCTCTCTCAAATAAATAAACAAAATCTTTAAAAAAAAAAAAAAGTAGTATGGTCACCACTGAAAAGTCAAGGCTCTCAACCAGCCCCTGGCAAGTGTCAACACAAAAGGCAATCAAGGATCATGAAAGAAAACCAAATATTTATGTAAAGCACTCTGTCAACATTTCCTAAAAAATGTGGAGTCTTGCTATTTGAATTGTAAATTACCACATTTAAAGTAAAGTGATCGCGTGATTCATTCACTAGCTTATTGCTTATATCTGAGCATCTGAAACCTACAAAAACCTCTTCTCCTTGGAGCCAATGACACCAAGACACAGGGATTCACTTGGCACTCCTTTCCTCTGATCATCACTTTCCTCCCCATCCTCCCCAAGTCCTACTAACCTAGCTGCCCTTTCCCTGCATTGCAAATTCACTAGTCTGAACTATGTCACTTTATAGAAAAATTAAGAAACATCAGAGACCATTCAAGTTTTTCAAGTAGGCATGAAGTCAAATTTCACCATTTTAAGAAGACACACTAAGGAATTTGTTCAAAGTTGAAAATCCTAGTCACAGCATCATATATATATGTTATATATATACACGCATATATAGGTATATGCATCATATGCATATCTGTGTCTACATCATACATATACATGTATGCACATATATATCATCATATATAAATATACACACATCTTATCATGTCCCAATGTCTCATCCTTGTGGAAAATGGAAAACGACCTGGCATTCCTTAATCCTGAATTTTCTTCTTTATAAAATGGGAACAATAATTTCTACCTTATCAATTTTTTTAGGAGATACATTGTTAAATGTAACTACATGTAACTAATATGATCGACATGGTAGATATTATTTCAATAAATGTCCTTTCTGATAATGAGTTTTCTTACTAGTTCAAGTTAGAAAGTACAGCTGACTATTTCTGTAGAGTTAGAATGTAAAATTGGGGTTTAGAAGGAAAGTATTTATACATGTATCTATCTGTTTCATGTGTTCAGAATATGGATCAAGTCAAAACGCTGAAATATGAAATATGAATGGCTCAAACTTCTGAGGAGTTAAATAAATACAAATTAACCTCAAAATGGATTTTATATTTGTAAATATAATGCTTATTATTGCTGAGTGTGTAGGAAACAATTTCATTTTCTTCCCAGTAGTGCAAGGTGGCGGTAGCTTTCTATAAGATCATTTGACTCTATGAAGTGCTTGCAAAATGCCCCCTCTTTTTGATTTCCTATCTCCACTTCTAGAAATTCAACCTTAGGAAAAAAATTATATTTAAACAAATATTTGTATGATGTAGAAATAACATGAACATCCAATTAAAGGAAATATTGATTAAATGGCGACACAAAATATCCTATACAATCCAATATTGTGCAAAAATTTATAGTGAAATTATCTTCGTCTTTTAGCTTAAAATCAATTGTACATCAAATTAGAATTATAAGGATAATCTGTGAAATTCTATGCATTTGATACACTTTACAAAGTTTAAATAAGAAACATAGAGATTCACCCTAACTCTAACATGAAGGTATTAATACTATGTTTACTTTATTTCATTTCCATATTTAGGTTGCAAAGCACTTACTTAGGGATAACATAAAATTTATTTTCTTTTTTTTTTTAAGATTTTATTTATTTATTTGACAGAGAGAGACAGCCAGCGAGAGAGGGAACACAAGCAGGGGGAGTGGGAGAGGAAGAAGCAGGCTCCCAGCAGAAGAGTCTGACGTGGGGCTCGATCCCAGAACGCTGGGATCACGCCCTGAGCCGAAGGCAGACGCTTAACGACTGCGCCACCCAGGCGCCCCCATAAAATTTATTTTCTAAACTGGGACACTTTTGAGAAGGAAACTGGTAATAATAACAAGAATTAAAATGTGTTAATTGATTTATATCAGAGATAAGCTAGGATTGTCCCACTCAAACCAGGTCACCCCATATTTATCCAAGTATAAGGAGTAATTTACGGTTTGTGTGAGCAGAACTTGCTGGATCATGTGTTCATGACCACATATGGTTATATAGGTCAGAGTGCAGACCAGGTCATAGGACCTGAGGGTTATCTGCTTCCTAAATTGTTCTATCAGTGCAACAGGTAGACCTGTGAGGTCTTTTTACAATTGCTGCAAGTATTAGGGCCTTCAAATTTACATGCTTTGCACTGATTTTGCAATTTATACCCCTCAGGTTCTTACTTAATTCTTTCTTTCTCTCCTTCATTGCCTGATTTAGGTAGGCCGAGTTTCCTACCACCCCCAACGTACATTCCTTATAATATTTCCAACCAGCCACAACTCTATAAAGTTCTTTTCATGTCATCCTTTTTTTTTTTTTTTTGACTTTGATCTGAAACCACAAATTTTTGTTCATGCTAACTTAAAGGCCACCAACAACTTCCTAATAATCAATCAAATCTGATCAATCATTTTCATTCCAAATCTTAATGGACCGCTGAACCACTCTCTCTAGCCACTTCAGTTCCCCTCATACCCACCCTCACACACACACACCCCTCACTTCCATAATTTCTTGGCTCATCCCTTAAGACTCAGCTCAAATATCACTTTCTCCAGGAAGAGAGGGTAATGAGCCCTGCTCTGTGCTTTCACAGGACCCAGTATGCAGTCTCAAACTTCACGCATAATCTCACCGTCTTATGAGCTCTAATGCCTCTCTCCAGACTGGAGTTCCTTAAGGGCTGAGAGTGTACAAGTCACACATCTTTCTACCTTCAGAACTTAGATAAAAACCAGAGCACAGTGCAAAGCATAATGTAGTAATCAAGAGTTCAGACTTTGCTGTTATGACAGATTTAGGACTGAATCCCAGTGACCCCAGTTAATATAAATTTGAGAAGACTTCACATGACAATCATGATAACTCCCATCCTTGTGTTTCTCAAGCATTACATTCCATCCAGAGTTTTATTATCTTAGTTTGCTTTAATTTCGTACAATCCACAGGCCCCCAGGAGGGGTAACATTTTAAACTGCCATTGGACATTTACAACTTAACAAGAATAATAGACTTGATTGACTTTTTGATGGGGTGGGGAAGACCTGAAGGACCCAAACAATCAAGGAAACTTTTGATAGAGGCAGATCAGGAAAAAAAAGGGGGGGGGGTCAGGGTAAAGCAATGTCTCTTAATCTCCTCATCTGTGAAATGGAGATTAGAACAGTGTGTGAGGATTAAATGAAGAACAGATTGTTTTCAATAAATACTATTTTATTGTTGTTTTTGAAGATACTCAGAAGACAGAAATGATCCCACTCCCAATTTATTTTTAAGACTTTGTTTTAAAAAAAAAGACTTCCTTTCCAGACAATACATGGATTTAGCAGTGAAAGGAAGAAATGCCATTAGAGTTATTTCCTATAATTTAATTTTTCTTTGCCACCCACAGGTGTGCTTTAAGTTCTAAAAGCAGAATGAAGAGCAGAAACCACTCAAGGACCCAACCTGTGAGTCTCTCATTGCCTTAGTTTGGGCCGCTATAACAAAAATACCACAGACTGGGCGGCTTAAGCAAACATTTCTCGCAGTCTGGAGGCTGGGAAGTCCACAACAGAGGTACGGAAAAACTCAGTGCCTGGTGAAGTCTTGCTTCCTGGTTTATAGATGGCCGTCCTCTCATTGTGTCCTCACGTGGCAGAAGGGGCTGGGGAGCTCTCTGGGGTCTCTTCTACAAAAGCACTAACCCCTTGGGGAGCCTTCGTGGCTCAGTCCATTAAGCTTACAACTCAGGTCATGACATCATGGGTTGTGAGATGGAGCCCCAAGTCCTAGGGCTCCGCACTCAGCAGGGAGTCTGCTTGAAGATTCTCTCCTTCTGCCCCTCCCCCCACTCCCTCCCTCTCTCTCTCTCTCTCTAAAATAAATCTTTTAAAATTTTTTAAAAATTAAAAAAATAAAACAAAAACACTAATCCCATTCATAAGGGCTCCACCCTCATGACCTAATCACCTCCCAAAGAACTCACCTCCTAATACCATCAGCACTGGAGGTCAGGATTTTAGCATACAAATTTCGGAAGGACGCAAACATTCACTGCATAATACCTGTCATAGTTCTGATTGTGAAATACTGAACAGAGCAGATTATGTTGCAACTGTAATATTAAAATATATTGAGCACTTACAACTTCCTGCTCCTTTTCTATACAGAGCACAGAAAGGCCCATGTCTCTTTAGAACATCAAACGTCCTTTCCCTCACCAAGAGAGGTGTGTCGGGTTCAGGGCTTCATCTTGTAGTTTCCTTATCCTATTATAGAAATAATAACAGGCCTCACAGGATGTGAGGTTCCCAGGATTCTGGGATTCCAGGATAGACGGTCATTCTGTTAACCAGAATATGTTCTCGATGAGCATTATTCTAGGGAGAGTGGAAAACTAAACATGATTCTTCTTCCATAAATCCCAGTTATATGCAACTTGAGTCATCCTCCGTAGGGTCTCCAGAAATGAAAGGATAGATACAGTTTGAAGTGAACACTGAAGAACAGATAAGATGACTTGGAATGGAAGCCATTTCTAGCCATTTCTGGAGTCAAATGGACTTGGAATAGAAGGAAGAGATGGAGAAAACTGGATGAGTAAAACTTGACTGGATTGCAACAAGACAGTTCAATCGTCAGGAACTGCCAGCTGTCTGGAGCAGGCCAAGTTAAAAATAGACCCATTGGAATTGACCTTGCTTATCTCATTTCAAAGCATATGGTTCTTCCTTCAACCAGAAATACAGATGTCGAGTTATATTTATTGTTGGACATTCTACTTTTATTAAAGGTCATTATTAGGGATTGCCATCTAAAATGTGTTACAAATATTTTTTAATGAATTTAACTTCTAATTCCCTCTACAAAGTGCCCTGCAACAAATGCATTATAAATATTAGATTTAAATAATATTTTCTTCTCTTGTAACATATTACTATGCTTCTTTACTCTGACAACAGGAGCATGAAGCATTTTTCTTTATTTTTTTTAGTCTAAATAATAATTACTAACCTATAAGATAAGTACAAGGAATTTAGAAAGGTCAAATTAATTAAGCTTGCTGTGACAAAATAAATCCCAGTCTCTAGTACTAAAATGTTCATGTTAAACAGTATTATGGCCTACACTATATGGTGTCAGAGAGAAGATACATTCCTGTATTTTTTAAAAACTAATAAAATAATTTAATTTATCCAGTTTTTTCCTACAAACAGGAGTGTTAGAGAACTTGAATTATAGATAAATATTTTTTACATACCAAATAATATTAATTTTTTTTATTGAAACATTACCTGAAGGCTGGCTTGGTACATATTTGCATATCTTTTATCTATCTATCTATCTATCTATCTATCTATCTATCTATCTATCATCTATCTGTTTTTATTATGTTATGTTAGTCACCATACAGTACATCATTAGTGTTTGATGTAGTGTTCCAGGATTCATTATTTGCCTGTAACACCCAGTTCTCCATGCAATACATGCCCTCCTCAATAGCCAGCACTGGGCTACCCCCTCCCCTCTGAAACCCTTGGATTGCTTCCCACAGTCCATAGTCTCTCATGGTTCGTCTCCCCCTCTGATGTCCCCCCCCTTCAATTTTCCCTTCCTTCTCCTAACGTCCTCCATGCTATTCCTTCTGTTCCACATATGCATGAAACCATAGGATAATTGTCTTTCTCTGCTTGACTTATTTCACTTAGCTTAATCCCCTCCAGTTCCATCCATGTTGATGCAAATGGCGGGTATTCAACCTTTCTGATGGCTGAGTAATAGTTCATTGTATGTATGGACCACATCTTCTGTTGAAGGGCATCTTAGCTTCTTCTACAGTTTTGGCTACTGTGGACAATGCTGCTATGAACATTGGGTGAAGGTGCCCTTTCTTTTCACTAGGTCTGTATCTTTGGGGTTAATACCCAGTAGTGCAATTGCTGGGTCATAGGGTAGCTCTATTTTTAACTTTTTGAGGAAACTCCACACTGTTTTCCAAAGTGGCTGTACCAACTTGCATTCCCACCAACAGTGTAAGAGGGCTCCCCTTTCTCCACATCCTCTCCAACAGTATCTCTTACTTCTTATCCTAAAAAACACCAGCTACTATTCCCCAAGACAGGGGAAAGGGAAGTTAATTATTTTGAATACTGCCTATAGAAAAATGTCTCTGAACACAATTTTGTTAAGGTTTGTTGTGTCTACTTGGGAGTAATTTTTTCCCAATAGCCACACTATGTACAACGAAGACATTAAGGTTTCTGAACCTGAGTCTAGCAGTTCAGACATCTCTGGGAGCCTTTGTGTCCATATCATGGGCTTGCCTAACTGAAAATCTGAAGGCACAAAATTGCTAAAATGTATTATTACTGCTCTTAATTTTCTTATTGTCTTCTGAAGATATTTTGTTGACAATGTTCTGCTACTTCCAGAGTGGCTTTCCCTAGCTTCCAATGCCAGCCTGGAATCCACTGATAAAAGCTGTGGCCAAAACATCCTTACCCATGGTATCTGTGATACGGAAATACTGTAAAAAGATCTGAGTCACAAGAAATTGGGGCTCTGAAAGGACACTCTCAGGCTATTTAGTATTGTCATTTTGGCCCAAATTTCTAAAAGGTGGTGGGGAATTATGTGAGCTCCTTCAGCCATCACGATTTGACGGTTTTAACATGCCCACTTGAAGAGGGGGTCACCAAGCAGCTGGGGTCTCTCCTGGAGTCCCCATCCAGCATTGACACGCTGGGCAGGAGCAAGAGATGGGACTATTCCATGGGGAAACTGATACGGTTGACTGAGATGATACAATTCACACATTTGTGTAAAATTTCCTCTTGGCTATTTGATGATCCCGGAATGATTTGAAGTCTTAAAAAATAGCATGTCATATAGTCATATTTAAAGACACAAATTATTGGAGGCTCTCCCCCTACGAAGGAACTGTGGGACAGTGAAGAACCGTTGCTCAAGACATGGTGTGGACACCTACGGGCAACACCATCTCAGTCCATTGTTGGCTAGGAGCTGGAAGCCGGGGAGGGTGTATGAGGGATTACCCGGAAAAGGAAGAAGCTATTAACTCTCTGTACAGTGCCATCATCAGGATTGTTGTAAGGTGGGCTGGGTACCCCTTTAGAATTGTCTTAGAAAAACAAGGGTGCAGGTGAACAGAGGGAATTTATGGGGCAAGAACATAAGGGTAGAGCAAGATGTTACTTTCATAGACCCTTGAGATACCCATTGTCCTACTGAGAATTCCCCATGCCAGTTACAAGTTTTGTCCTCCGTTGATTCTAGGGCTTGTTAAGAAAAAGTTATCTAAAACTTGGAAATAAGCCCAAAAGGTTACCGTCTGTCTTTTCAAAGACACGCTAGGGCCTTATCCAACAAGTCTGCCCAAGGATCATCTGCTTCCGGGGTAAGTGGCAAACAATGGTCCTCACCCTTAGCCAAACCAGCTCTCTACCTGTTTTTGCATAGATTCAAACTAAGAATGATTTTTATAATCTTAGGTGGTCGGGGGAAAAATCTAAAGAAGAATATTTTGTCATATGTAAACATTATATAAAATTCAAATTTTAGTGTCCATAAAGCTGTTTTAGAATATAGCCATGTTCATTCGATGACACATCATCTACATTTTTAAGCTTCACACACTCCTTGATTTTTGCCTCTTAATAGGTAAAGTTTGCAGACCCCTTACCTAAGGGCTGTAACTTTGTTTTATTGTTTCTTATTGATAAGTCTTCAGACTCTGGTGGTAGATGTCTTGTTTGTTATGATTGATTACTTTTTTTTTTTTTTTGCAAACCTACAAATGGTATCTATTGGTAGACAAGATAACCCCGAAGGCTACAGTTTCATTTTTTTGTAAAACATAAATCAGTTTTGTATCTAATTTTGCCATCTTATTCTAACATTCTCTTTCCCTTTGTTTCGGCTTCTTATATCGTCCTTTGAATTAGCTTTGCCACCCTGCTGGCTCCTTTACTAATGAGCTAAGAACATCTCTGACACAGGCTGACTGTATATTTATTTGAGTATTATGTTTTTAACTTTCTGAAAACTTATTTTTTTTTACGATTTTATTTATTTATTTGCCAGAGAGAGAGGGAGAGAGGGACAGGGAGCACAAGCAGGGGGAGCAACAGAGGGAGAGGGAGAAGCAGGCTCCCTGCTGAGCAGGGAACCCAATGTGGGGCTCGATCCCAGGACCCTGGGATCATGACTTGAGCTGAAGGCAGAAGCTTAACCAACCCACCCAGGTGCCCCTCTGAAAGCTTATTTTGACACATTCTTCTAAAATGGGTTTTTATTAAAAGAACGCTGTGGGCACCTAGGTGGCTCGGTTGGTTAAGCATCTGCCTTCAGCTCAGGTCCTGATCCCAGAGTCCTGAGATCCAGCCCCACGTTGGGCTCCCGGCTCAGCAGGGAGTCTGCTTCTCCCTCTGCCCCTCACCCCACTCTCGTGCTCTCGCTTACTCTCTCAAATAAATAAATAAATAAATAAATAAAATCTTAAAAAAAAGAAACCAACCTGTAATGGCTGTTGTGAGTTCAAATCACCTATAGTTTGCCAGTCCTATGCTCCTAAGTATTTGTATGCTTTTTTCTCATAATGCTTAATGACGAAAACTGCAGGTCCCCTTGGGAGGTGGATAAATTTGTCTTGAACTACATTTCTCTCTCTCTCTCTCTCTCTCTCTCTCTCTCTCTCACACACACACACACACACACACACACACACACACACACACCACACATAGTGCCTGACAGCCAGCTGGTGGGTGGGTGCCTGGTTTCTTACAAGATGTCAGAAAATTGCTTAAATATTGTCTAGAATTGCTAATTTCCTCCTATTAAATGGCTTGTGAATTACATCCCTCAAAAAAAAAACAGACCAGATTTGGGACAATTTTCCCTTCACAGACATCACATGCTCAAGAGCAAATGATTGAGCCCAGACCTGCAAGTTACAGTAGAAAAGTCCAGAAGTCCAGTTTAACCCCTTCCAAGTTTCCACCTCCTTCTCTGAGGGTCTTCTAATGCTTCCAGGATCCAACCTGTTTACAGGGCATAGCTTTTGGCAGAGACCCAATACTGAGTAGAAACCGGACTTGCTGGTCACATCAAAGCACATAAGTTGGTCAAGGTCCCCTAATTACCAAGCAGCCATAAACCCCAGGGTATCAGGGTCCCCACAATAGTTACTTTCTGATCAGTGGGCTTCCTGTTCCCCAGCAGAGCAATCAGCAGACAGGCTCCTAAAAAATCATATTTGAGGGACTCCCAGCCTTCTGCCCTTTCAAAAGAACGCCCCAATCTTCTACTTTCTATTCTCAGCCATTTCATTTTGTAACTTCAAAGAACTAGGGAAAAAAAAAAATTTACATTGTAAGAAAAGTTAGACCTAGAGCAAAAAATAACAGGAGAGTGAAAGTCTTTACTATTTCAGTGAACAGGTTGTATGAGTGCCCCCCCAACAGTGATATTTTAAATGAAATTGCACTTGTGTTTTGTTTCAGTGTTTTGCTTCTGTAGGGAAAGAAGGCAGTATATTCTTCCACAGCCATCCTCCCATCCCCGAAAACGTGCAGTATTTTTGAGTCTCAGAACAGGACTGCCACCCAGCATTTAGTTTGGGGGAGCTTAATCCATCAAGGGAGGTTAAACTGGATTATCCTAGCAGGGGACGGATGGGGACTTTGAGAAGAAGGGATTATCCAAGTGGAGATCTGGTGCTCTGCGTTGGGGGGGCGGGGGCAGAAATGATCAGTATTGAACGATGAACCCACGGTCTGGATTCTGAATCTGGGTGTACTGGACATTGGCAGGGGTGGGAGGGGTTAAAGATGGCCTTGGCCGCGTCAAGCCAAACTGGGGTTTGGCAGTGTCTCACCCCCTTAAAAGCCTCCTCACAAACTGAAGATGAGTAAACTATAGTTTGCACATCAGGAAGGTTATCCAGTAGCACGTTAGTCTGTTTATTTCCTTTTTGTCATCCCCGAGTCTGGGGCCAACCCAGTCCCTTCTTCGTCCCCCAGGAATTAAGGGACAGGAGCAAACCCCTGGTGGCGTCGCGGCGGTAGGAAGAGCAAGGCGCGGCCGCTGGGTGTCAGCAGCTGGAGGGAATGTCGGCGAACAGCCAGTTCCCTCGGGAGGAGTCGTCTCCCTCCCGCGAGAACTTCTGGAACGAGGATCAGCCAGATTTTACGGAGGAGGCCGAGAACGCAGCTATTAGTGTGGGCAGAGCACGGGGTGGCGCTCTTCCTCGTAGGGATCTTGCAAAAGTTAACGGAGCTGGTTAAAGTATAAAGCGCAGAGTGAAGGCCAATACAAGGGCTCGGCCAACGGTCTCCGTTATTATCCTAGTCGTGTACCCGTTACTTAGACCTGGGGTGGAGAAAGAAACCACGGAGAACCGGAAAGGTCTGCAAAAGGGGCGGGACGCGGGAACCTCGAATTGAGGAAGGGGGTGGCGGGGGCGATCCCACACTAGCAGCCAATCCAGCTGTCCCGGGGAGGAAGAGGAGGAGCCAGGGCCGCCCCCGGGACTCCGCACTGCTTAGTCCCGCGCTGCCGCTCCCACGGGCTCGTCTGCTGGGCCCCGCGAATCCGCCGCCGCAGTCGCCACCCCGCGCAGGCATGGCTTCAGGTGCCACCCCTACGGCAGTGAAGGTGAGATGAGCCGTCCCGGCGGCTGCAGTCCTCCCGGCTCTGTGCGCTCGCTCCCGCCCCGGGGGACCGCGCCCCAGAGCCACGCGCCCGGCCTGTGCGCCCCCGCCACGGCGGCCAGGGTCTGGGGCCCAGCCCCTGGGTCGCTTGCCCGGCGGCAGGGGTTGGGGGAGAGGGAGCGCTTGCAATCTCGCCCCCCACGACCACCTCGGGCTCATAACGTACCCGCGCCGCGCGGGGAATGGGCAAGCCCCTTTGGAGAAGAGCAGTGGGTGGAGGCTGCGCCTGCCCCCCAGCCTTCCCCCTCACCACTGCTTTCCGGGGGCCAGCGAGGGTGCAGGCAGGGTGGGCGCCTGCAGCTGCTGAGACCAACTCCTTGTGCCTGCCGGACTCAGGCTTCCGCTCCGACTCGGCTTGCTGAGCCCACGTGAACTGGGTGCTTGCTTTTTTGCAAGCTTCCGGTTTTTTTCTTATTCCTCCAAACGCAGGGCTTTTCTGGCCTGAAGTTGTCCCTGCGGGGCAATGCTTGGGGAATTCTGAGACTTTTTGACCTCACTGAAATGAACCACGGGGCCGCTCCCTGTTTGGAGGCCTCTGAGTTTAAACTGTTTTGTTTGCAACCTTGAAAGTTAGAGATCAGTTTCCTTGTGCCCTCGGACCTCACAGGTCTCCGTACAAGAGATCATTGTTCGGTGGGAGCTTTGGCCAGAGGAGGACACGAGTTCTGAAGGGTGCAGCGAGCTTCCCTGGGGCTTTGAAACACTTATATCCTGGTTGGTGTCTTGGAAGAGAGAGTGTGTAGAATTACAGTGCAATGGAAAAATTGATGCTAAAATTCAAGATTTCTTGTAGGTTGTTCACGATTGGCTAAGAACTCAGTTAATTTGTTTGACTTTAGAAATTCATGGTCGATGGCATAGGAAGGTCAGGGATAGATCCTTCTTCGGGTATCCCCTGATTCCCGCCTTTGTGTTGAGTTCTGGGAGAAGGCAGATCCCTGCGGTGCGTATTCAGCCAGAATGATGAGTTTATGAGGCTCTTGTAGCTTTTAATGAGACACTCACAAGGAGAAGGAGTAGGGTGGAGAGTGTTGCATTCATACTTAGAGACATGAAATTCGTTTTTACATTTTGAAAAGAATCTTGGATTTAGCAAATACTTGGAGAAAGCCTCTCCCTTACCGGTAACAGAGAACAAGGCAGAAGGCTTTTATGAAGCTTATGTGCAGAGTAGGTGAGCCAGTGCCTTAGGTGTCCGTCTGGAAGTGGGGCTTTCCTGCAGGGTTTGCTGGGATGGTTACAATTATGTGTCTGGCACATCGTTGAAACTTATTAAATGTTAGTGCTTATAAGAGGGGGGAGCTGAAATTAATTTTCATGTCTTTTCTCCAGCAGTTATTGTCATAGGTCTTACTAGGCTGCAGGTTTCAGTGGGTAAGCAGGAAGTGAGCACCTTTCCCTTGCAGGAATACCCTTAAAATGACATTAAAAGCAGAGAGGGATGATTTTAAAAAAAATTTTTTTAGTTAAATTCAATTTAATTAACATGTACTATGTTATTAGTTTCAGAGGTAGAGGTCAGTGATTCATCAGTTGCATTTAACACCCAGTGCTCAATACATCACATGCCCTCTTCAATGCCCTCACCCAGTTACCCTGTCCCCCACCTGCCGCCCCTCCAGCCACCCTGTTTGTTCCCTATAGTTAAGAGTCCCTTATGGTTTGCCTCCCTCACAGAGAGGAATGATGTTGAAAACAGTCTCACTTCGGTCTTGCTTGGCATTCTCCAGCCACACAGCTTCCTGGGCAAATTAGTGCAGTGCATTTAACTGCAGAATGGGGGCTGATTAGGGCCCTGATATAATTATTGAATGACGTGTATTTTTGGTCCTGGCGAGCTGCTGAATATAAAATTAAGAGGGACGAATAGTTCTAGGCCTGCCTGCTGATTGCTCTTTGAGCTTAGAAAGGTGACAGCTTTGCTCCGAGCATCCACGGTGGCAACACCAAATCCCCCAGACTGCTGAGGCAACATCCCGTATGGGAGACTGCAGGTGCTAGCGTGCAGAGCAAACCAGGCTCAGAAAACCATACGCCCTCCCCAGATCGTAGACTGGGGAGCTGGGACGTTTCTGAAGACCTTGTAGCCACACATACCCCTTTTTGTGGACGTAAAGCTGAGGCCCGGAGAGATGGACTAAGGTGTCCAGAACTACACCGCTGGACCTAGATAGTGATAGAACTGGGCCTGGAGCCTGGCCTTCCACCAACCAGGGGCTGTGAAGCAGTTCTGAAACCTGACATGTGGTCTTTGGGCCCCGTTTTATTGTGTGAGTAGAGAGATATGCAGCCTGCCCCCCTGTGCGCACTGGACGCTCTCCCGTGCTATTAATGACAGCTGTTGCTGGGAGGACCCCAGGGAGACAGCATCCTCCAGCATCAGCCATGGGCAGGTGGTATGCATGACCATGCAGAGGGCTGAACAGGTCTTTGGCACCCCAACAGAACATTCTAAAGGGCTCTTTCAATGGGCTGTGGCTCCCCCAGGCTGCTGCCCAGCCTTTGCCATGGGGGATTAAAAATAAGCCTTATGAATCATGGTTGTTATGACAAGGAGGGCATATGGTCCCATCAGAAGTGGGTGGTGGGCTATCAGCACAATGGCATTAAGAGAGACAGACAAGTCACGGAGTCTAGACTGGGATGAATGGGCCTTTTAAGTTCTCCTTTTGGCACCTGAGTGTGGCTGGCAGAGGCCTTCAGACTGAAAGTCCTTGAGTGACCCTCAGAAACCAGGGGACAGCCGACCCACAGGTCCCATTTGGAAGCCAGAGGACGAGCAGGCCTTCATTTTTTTGCTTAGGGCCATGGTGGCATTTTGGGCAGAACACTCCTTTTGTAGGACTGTCCTGGGCATTGTAGGACCTCTGGTGCATCCTGGACCCCTCCCCACAAAATGCCAGTCCCCTCCCCCCAGTCATCGTGGCAGCTGGAAATGTCCACATGGGTTTCCAGACACTCCCAGGAGAGCCAGTACGCGCTGGGATGAGCGACAGACAGAGATGGCCTGGTGAGGAGATGCAGGGACGGCCCAGTGTGTGTCCTGACCAGCAGAGAAAGACCTAAGATAAGGGGCCTTCTGTTGTCTGGAGGGGTGTTTCTTTTTATTTTGCTTTTGCTGGAGGTGGGAGGATAGACAGAAACAGTGACAGATATTAATGCGTTATTTCCTTTGATTCTCCTAATTCCACGGAGTAAGGAAGAATCTTACCTTTTCGGCACAGATGAGCAAACAGGGGATATACATTTTTGTGCGCAATGGACCCTCATCCTTCACTGTGACTGTGATCACCGTATTCTAGCCCGTGTCTCAGAAGCAGCTACGGCAGTAGTTCTCAATGTGCGTGATGCATCCGCACCCCCCTGGGGATTTGTAAGAAATGCACATTATCGGGCCCCATGCCAGTCCTGCTGAATCAGGAGCATGGGGCAGGGGGCTGCAGTCTGGGTTTTGAAGAGCCTCCATATATTCAGAATCCAGCGAAAATGTGACAACTGCTGACCCAGAGAGCTTTGAAGAGGCCGGGCACCTGCACTTCTGACAAGCCCTTCGGGTGATTCTTGGTGTATGAGTTTCCTGTGGCTGCTGTAACCATCACCACAGACCCGATGGCATCAAACTGTGCCCAGGGATTCTCTCGCAGTCCTGGAGGTTAGAAGTACAGAATGAGTCCTGCTGGACTAAAACCTGGCTGTTGGGGCAGCTTCTCTTGGAGGATCCGAGAGAGCATCTGTTTCCTTGCTTTTCCAGCTTCTAGAAGTCACCAGCATTCTTTGGCATCATGTCACCTTCTCCCTCATGGGACCGTCTTATAAGGACACCCGTGGTTACCTTTAGGGCCTATCCAGATAATCCAGGATGATCTCCCTATCTCAAGAGCTTTGACTTAGGTAAGGTAACATGCAGAGGTTCTGGGAATCAGGACACAGACAGGACCTGCTCTCAGGAGCGTGATTTAGCCTGTGACACTCAGCTGGCCCACACTGTGGCACTTCAAGGTCCAGGCCCCAGGGTGAGGGTGAACGATGCTGGCTGCACACCTTGCCCTGCCCAGTTCATCGAGTCTCTGGAATCTTGGACCTGAGCTTTGGTATCGAGCGCTCCCCGAGGGACTCTCCTGTCCAGGAGCTGACCCAGGGGGAGCACTGGGCAGATTGCTGCTGCTGTCGCACAAGGGGAGAGCTCCACAGAATACAGTAAGAGTTGAGGAAAAGCCTTCTCAGAAAAATGGGCAATTTCAGGAGGCACAACTGTATCTTTAAAGAGGGTGTCTGCCCATTGGAATAACATCCCGACTTTGTGAGGGGAGGTCGGTTCGATGTCCTGAGCCCTAAGGTTATCTGACCAAAATACCACATTCCTCTGTTAGTGTGTTAGCGTCACCGTACCGAGTACCGAGGCACCACACACTGGGCGGCTGAAGCAACAGCAGGGTATCTCCTCAGAGCCTGGAGGCGGGAAGGCCAGCATCGAGCTGTCAGCAGTGTGGGTTGCTTTTGAGGCCTCTTGGCTTGCGGACGGCCAGCTTCTTCCTGCGCCTCACACGGTCTTCCCTCTGGGGGTGTGTGTGTTCCCGATCTTGCTTTATAGGCCACTGGTCGTCATGGATTAGGGCCCTCCCTGTGACTGCATTTAACCTAATTATCTCATCAAAGAGCCTCTTTCCACAATCGTTACCTTCAGAGGTATGGGTGTGGGGGCTTCAACCTAAGATTTGGGGAGGGGAGAACCAATGCAGCCCATAACCGTCACCCACAAGGGCGGCTTACAGCAAGAAGCGTCTTGTCCGAGATTGGGCCACCAGCATCGCTGTGGACCGTAGTGCGGGTTTTGAACAGGCCACCCAGACTGAGACATTTGGCCACTCTCTCCCCACACAGCTGGGCTTCCGGGATTTTACAAGGCTCTGGGAGGCTCCAAGCCAGGTTGGCTCAATAAAAGGAGAACTTTTGTCTCTTGCGCTTGCCAAATATGTCCATGGCAACCAGAGCTGAAGGCCTGAAGTGCTCAGATCAGGGATCGCCGCGGGCTTGAGCTCTGGTCCTCTCGCCTCATCGTGAGTTTGAAGCACTCAGAGGCAGCCCACCTCCCTGCCGTGAGCTAGCCTCAGCTGCTTGGGCTGCTGTGGTTTGAGAATGCCGACACAGAGTGCTAGGTTCTTGGAGGTAGTGTATCCAGGCCTCAAAGTGATGGCGAGTGGTTCTTGAAACCAAGTGGGCTGTGTGAAATCTCCTGGGTCCAGGTACTAGGGGAAATAGACAAAGGGTAGGGGTTCATAGGAGCCCTTTCAGCATTGCTGGAAATAACCATTCTGGCCAGGTTAAGCCAACATTTAGATAAAATGCTTTTGCACTCTCAGGGAGGAAGTCAAACCCTCTTTTTTTAGGGAAATTGACTCAGTGGTCTGTCAGTGGGAAAGTGTGAGATGAACCAGTAGCTATTAAAAGTTGGCAATGACCATGATTGACCAGGGATTCTCTGTTTCAGAGCTTTATCTCGTGTAAGGAAGTCCTGGCTGGGCAGGATTGGCCCAGAAATTCCATCCCAGTCCTCAAATATATTTCTAGGCAATCTAGGATTACCTGGACTAAAGGCTGATGCTTCTGGCCCAGGAGGCCTGGTAAGGTCTTGTCATTGCTTCCCGAGTGTGGGTGAGGTCACTGATGGAGAGGCCCCTCCCTTTTGAGGTGTTTGCTTAGATCCCCAAAGTCATTGGGAATCTGTGACATTGGCTCAGAACTTGGCCTCTCTGAGCATCAGTTTCCTCAGTACGTGGAGAGAGTAAAACTTTCCTGATGGGGTATGATGTTATAAAGGACTCCAGGAGATATTGAGAGACAATATATCATAGCAGTTGAGCATGAAAGACCTCGGTTCCTTTTCTGTCTTTCCTTCTTATAATTTATTGTTGGACGAGTTTCTTAACTTGATGCTTTTCTTTTGTCTTTGGGGAAATGGGTGTAATACTGTAGGGCATATCTTACTGGGTGGTTGTGAAGATCAAATGAGGTAAGGTGGCTGGAGCACTTAGCACAGTGCCTGGGACATCTAAGTACTCAGATGCAGTGACTTTATTACCAAGGCAGGTACTGAGTCAGCGATTGAATTTAGAGGCTCCAGGTGACAATGAATTAGGCCATGGTGCTTGCAAGTTCCATCCTAGTTGTACTTTGCTGTGGAGCCAGCAGGTGGCGACATTGCCCCATCCTGGCACTGATGGCCTCCCTCTGCTGCAGGAAAATGGTTAGAGGTCCGTTTCCCGCTGTGGCAGTAGGCAGTTGCTACACTTGTCCTGTATACCTTGCAAGATAGGACTTTCTATAAACAACTGGAGCCAGTTGGGTGACTGGACATGCTCACCTACAGATAATTCCAGTGCCAGAGACCCCATCCCAGCCTTTCTGGGGAACAGGAACAGCTCTTGCTTTCATGCCCAGTTCATGTTGCTCTCGGAGGGGCTGAGTTACCAGCTACCTAATGCAGTTTTGCAGCCGGGGCGCTGTGGACTGAAGCTTGGGGTGCTGACCATGGGCTCAAGGGCACTGAACTTCGGCAGGACCCCTGGTCAGGATTTGTTAGTCACTGCCGCGGTGCTGGACTAGCTGGCCCCAAACTGAGAGATGGTTTCACAACAGTCAGTTTTGTTGTGTATGTGCAAGTCTGAGAGTCCAGTGTTGAATGCAGAATATGAGATGCTGTGGCTCAGGGGACATCCAGAAACAGCCAAGTCAAAGTGGTAATAAGCCTTTAAAAAAAGGGGGGGGGAGTGCCTGGGTGGCACAGCGGTTGGGCGTCTGCCTTCGGCTCGGGGCGTGATCCCGGCGTTATGGGATCGAGCCCCACATGGCTCCTCTGCTGTGAGCCTGCTTCTTCCTCTCCCACTCCCCCTGCTTGTGTTCCCTCTCTTGCTGGCTGTCTGTCTCTGTCAAATAAATAAATAAAATCTTTAAAAAAAAAAAAAAGGCAGAAGTTTTCAAGAGCAACAGAATCCCCCAAGATTAGGCTGAAAATAATTTCAGAGTCAGCAGTTCAGTTTTGTGACCTAGGGTGAGGACGAAGGCTGGGCAGTTTATTAGCCCCGCCCCCATGGTCTGGGGTGCCTCCGAGGTGCATGAAACGATAAAATGGAGAAGCCAGCTGGAGGAAGGGTTAGGATTGTGTGACACTGATTTACAATTTTTTAGCGGATTGGCATGATTTAAGTGTACTGACTTAAACAAACACTTCTGTTGATTTAAAAATCAACTAATACTGGTTAGTCTTAACGATGATCTGTGGTGGCAAGGAGAGAGAGGTGGGGTTGGCCCAGAATGGAACCTGCTGTGGTTTCAACAACGTACCACAAGGTGGCACCAACTTCAAAAACTGGTTTAGCCACTTGAGGAAGTTGTGGGGACACTTTTAAACTTCTGAATCCTGTAACTAGCAGTTGTTCAGTAAAATCTCACTAAATTGCCCCTCCTGTTTGGTTTGGTTTTGTTTCCAGAAAACTGAGGGCCAGAGAGGTAGCCATTCATAATGATATAAAATCAACTTGTGGAACCTGATCTGAAAATTATTCAGGTGCTCGGTGACTTCTTAACCTGGAATTTTTTCTCAAGGAGCTGCTTTCATTGAGTAGAAATTTTACTCAAGTGACAAACTTTTCATTGAAAAAAAAAATGCTCAGGTCGCTTTCCATTTGGTTTCTAATGAAGTGTCCTCTCTCTAACTTGTGACTGCTAATTTAAATACTATTCTTCCTTGTCAGCCCAGAGAAGCCTTAATGATCTCTGTCATTTAATTTTTAGTTAACAATTCAGTTAATATTTAGCTGTCTTTGTAACTGCTCTTGTTTGTGTTTCTTAGTCATCAAATTAGATTAACTCTGGAGTTGCAGGGCCAGGTTCCTGTAACTCCCATTAGTCCCCAAAGATGAGGGCTGATAAGTTCATCTCTGGAAAATGCAACACAACACTTGGACTTAAAAAAATATATATATATAGGAAGGATAGTTTGATTTTATAAATATACATAACTTTTCATGCTTTTCCCAACTCTTCTATCCATGATCTCTTACAACTCTGTGATTTTAGTGGCATAGGAAAGAAAATCTTTCTCATTTCTTTTTTTTTCTTTTTAAAGATTTTATTTATTTATTTGACAGAGACAGCCAGCGAGAGAGGGAACACAAGTAGGGGGAGTGGGAGAGGAAGAAGCAGGCTCCCAGCGGAGAAGCCTGATGTGGGGCTCGATCCCAGAACGCTGGGATCATGCCCTGAGCCAAAGGCAGACGCTTAACTGCTGTGCCACCCAGGCGCCCCTCTCATTTCTTTATCTAATGTTACAATGAGGCGATAAATGGGAAGATAGACCACGGGAGGGAGGGAGTCTTCCTCAACTGGCTACCGGCAAGTGACAGAGCAGCAGAGTGCAAAATCAGAACTTTTAGAAGTCTGCTCCGGTGAGGGGCTTCCCTGCTTGAAATGTGCTCAGGGGGCGAAGAGGGGCAGAATTGTAGGTGGGACAGTGTGGTCTCAGGATATCCCAGGGTCACAGGAAGACTGAGGGTGCCTGAGTGTAGCAGAGCTCCCAGGCATCAGGATGCGGAAGCCGGCTGCAAACAGAGAGCCCAAGAGTGGGCTCTCAGCTTGGGGTTTGGATAAATGGAACCGTGGCACTGTCAGGTGACCACTCTGCGAGCAGCGGCCCAGTGAGCCGCAGAACCGGGGAGATCCCCTTCCCTGCCATGTAGGGATAGAGGGAACATACCTCAATATCATAAAAGCCATATACGAAAAACAGCTAATATCATCCTAATGAGGAAAAACAGAGCTTTCTGCTAAGGTCAGGAACACAGCAGGGAATGTCCATGATCACCACTGCAGTTCAATATAGTACTGGAAGTCCTAGCCTCAGCAATCAGACAACAAAAAGAAATAAAGGGCATCCAGATTGGCAAAGAAGAAGTCGAACTCTTAACTCTTCGCAGACATGATACTCTATGTAGAAAACCCAAAAGACTCCACCCCCGAAATTGCTAGAACTCATACAGGAATTCAGCAAAGTGGCAGGATATAAAATCAATGCACAGAAGTCAGTTGCATTTCTATACACTAACAATGAGACTGAAGAAAGAGAAATTAAGGAGTCGATCCCATTTACAATTGCATCCAAGACCATATGATACCTAGGAATAAACCTAACCAAAGATGTAAAGGATCTGTATTGTGAAAACTATAGAACACTCATGAAAGAAACTGAAGAAGACACAAAGAAATGGAAAAACGTTCCATGCTCATGAATTGGAAGAACAACTACTGTTAAAATGTCTATGCTACCTAGAGCAGTCCACACATTCAGTGCAATCCCTATCAAAATACCATCAGCATTTTTCATAGAGCTGGAATAAACAATCCTAAAATTTGTATGGAACCAGAAAAGACCCCGAATAGCCAGAGGAATGTTGAAAAAGAAAACCAAAGCTGGTGGCATCACAATTCCGAACTTCAAGCTCTGTTACAAAGCTGTGATCACCAAGACAGCATGGTACTGGCACAAAAACAGACACATAGATCAGTGGAACAGAATAGAGAACCCAGAAATGGACCCTCGACTCTATGGTCAACTAATCTTCGACAAAGCAGGAAGGAATATCCGATGGAAAAAAGACAGTCTCTTCAACAAGTTGTGTTGGGAAAATTGGGCAGCCACATGCAGAATAATGAAACTGGACTATTTCCTTACACCATACACAAAAATAGACTCAAAATGGATGAAAGACCTAAATGTGAGACAGGAATCCATCAAAACCCTAGAGGAGAACATAGGCAATAACCTTTTTGACCTTGGCCGCAGCAACTTCTTGCTAGACACATCACTGGAGGGAAGGGAAACAAAAGCGAAAATGAACTATTGGGACTTTATCAAGATAAAAGTCTTTTACACAGCAAAGGAAACAGTCAACGAAACTAAAAGGCAACCTACAGAATGGGAGAAGATATTTGCCAAATGGGAGAAGATAATAGCCAAATATATAAAGAATTTATCAAACTCAACACCCAAAACCCAAAAAATCTAGTCAAGAAGTTGGCAGAAGACAGAAACAGACATTTCTCCAAAGAAGACATCCAAATGGCCAACAGACACATGAAAAATGTTCGCATTACTCGGCATCAGGGAAATGCAAAATTAAAACCACAATGAGATACCACCTCACACCAGCTAGGATGGCTAAAATTAATAACTTAGGAAACAGCAGGTGTTGGCGAGGATGAGGAGAAAGGGGGACTGTCTTACACTGTTGGTGGGAATGCAGGCTGGTGCAGCCACTGTGGAAAGCAGTATGGAGTTCCTCAAAACTTGAAAAATAGAGCCATCCTATAGCCCAGCAATTGCAGTACTAGACATTTATCCAAAGGATGCAAACATAGTGATCTGAAGGGGCACCTGCACCCCAGTGTTTATAGCAGCAATGTCCACAATAGCCAAACTATGGAAAGAACCCAGAAGTCCACTGACAGATGAATGGATAAAGAAGATGTGTTGTATATATATACAACGGAATATTATGCAGCCATCAAAACCACAGAATCTTGCCATTTGCAGCAACACGTACAGAACTAGAGGGAATTATGCTAAGTGAGATTAAGTCAGTCAGAAAGATAGGGGCGCCTGGGTGGCACAGCGGTTAAGCATCTGCCTTCGGCTCAGGGCGTGATCCCAGCGTTGTGGGATGGAGCCCCACATCAGGCTCTTCTGCTATGAGCCTGCTTCTTCCTCTCCCACTCCCCCTGCTTGTGTTCCCTCTCTCGCTGGCTGTCTCTATCTCTGTCGAATAAATAAATAAAAATCTT